>NC_143390.1:47640227-47791742 GCF_980474605.1 Leiobunum rupestre
TAACCTATTTTACAAAATTTACTTCTGCAGTTTTTATACTGAATGAATTAACTTAATCAAGGAGGGGATAGGAAAAATACGTAGTCCTTGGAAAATTGCGGAAACCTAGCTATTCTGTGACAATGGCCGTGGCTCTATCCCCATAGTACCGACTTTGATGACATCAATTCCGGGTGGGTAAAATACCCACCCGGAATTTCCAGGGTGGGTACTTCTACCCACCATACCCACATTATCCGCCGGCCCTGATTAGACATTTTATATCGATAAAAAGTTAAAAACATTAAAAACCCTTAAGAAGTAATTTATGTTTCAATTTTTAATTTTTCCGATTTGCGGAAAATTTTCTAGAAATTTTTCCGCATTTTATTTTTCCGGAAAATTAACAACACTAGTTGAATACGATAATAATAATTGCTTTTTATTAGACTTCGTTTAGAAGAAATATATATACAATTGATATTATATGCCAAGTCAGATATGACTTTTAGGCCCTGTAACCACAGGCAGATATAGGTGAAAAGAATACAAAATACCAAAAATAATAAAAAATTAATCACAAAAGAATAAAAATGAATATTGATATAATATTAGTTACATTAGTTAGATATTTTAGTAGAGGGGCTTATCTATTATGGATTTTTTCGTCTTATTTTTAAACTGCGTTAGATTTCTTACATCGTTCGTTATGCATTTATTATATAAATTAACTCCTTTATAGAAAATAGATTTTATTTTTTTGGCGGTTTTTACCTTTGGTAAGCTTAGGACATTATTTTGCCTTGTGAATGTAGTTTTAGGGTTATTTAATATAAAGTTATTGTTTTTATAAATAGTCAACGATTTATAAATAAACATTAAGCAACAGAAATAATATAATTGATAAATGGTTAAAATTTCCATGGATTTGAAGAGAGGTTTTGTGTGATCAAGATAGTCCGCGCGACAATTTGTTCTAATTACCCTTTTTTGCATCAGGAAAATAGGCTTTAAATTAAGTTCAGTTACCTGGAAGTTACACACAGCGCTTAGTCAGGATGATATTTTTTTTGTACGTATTAACGAGGTTTTTAAGCTTAGGTGGAGTAGAGTCAGGAGGGCCCTTGCTAAACCTAGGAGCAACAAACACAACACCCCACACAAGGAGAACGCAACCCGTCAAAAGTCGTGGATGTTCTTGCGTACGTTTTTCATTGGTTAGACGCTTTAGCGCCTGCTGCCGTCGGAAGGGAAAAACCCGTAAATTTTCTCCCCCTCCCCAACTGTAAAACGCTCAGCGTAAAGGCTCGTCCAAAGAAATTTGTACACAACACTGCGTTAGCCTGTTTAAACGCTAGCTGCGTTCTCCTTGTGTTTGTTACTCCTGGGCTAAAAGCAGTGGCGTATTAACCAATAAGCTGATTAGACTTAAGTCTAGGGGCCCGGAACTTTCCCAAGGGTAGTGCGGATTAAAACGAGGCAAGGCCTAGGTGGCGTTATTAAAGCGAAAGGGCCCGTGTAGGAGTTAATTCGCAACTGACTAAAGCTCAGCCTACGGGCCCGAAACCCAGTTAATTCGCAACTGACTAAACCTCAGCCAACGGGCCCGAAAGCTAGTAAATTCGCAACTGACTAAAGCTCAGCCTACTGTTCCGAAACCCAGTTAATTCGCAACTGACTAAAGCTCAGCCTACGGGCCCGAAAGCTAGTTAATCCAAAACTGACTAAAGCTCAGCCTACGGGCCCGAAAGCTAGTTAATCCAAAACTGACTAAAGCTCAGCCTACTGGCCCGAAAGCTAGTTAATCCAAAACTGACTAAAGCTCAGCCTACGGGCCCGAAAGCTAGTTAATTCGCAACTGACTAAAGATCAGCCTACGGGCCCGAAAGCTAGTTAATTCGCAACTGACTAAAGCTCAGCCTACGGGCCCGAAAGCTAGTTAATTCGCAACTGACTAAAGCTCAGCCTACGGGCCCGAAAGCTAGTTAATTCGCAACTGACTAAAGCTCAGCCTACGGGCCCGAAAGCTAGTTAATTCGCAACTGACTAAAGCTCAGCCTACGGGCCCGAAAGCTAGTTAATTCGCAACTGACTAAAGCTCAGCCTACGGGCCCGAAAGCTAGTTAATTCGCAACTGACTAAAGCTCAGCCTACGGGCCCGAAAGCTAGTTAATTCGCAACTGACTAAAGCTCAGCCTACGGGCCCGAAAGCTAGTTAATTCGCAACTGACTAAAGCTCAGCCTACGGGCCCGAAAGCTAGTTAATTCGCAACTGACTAAAGCTCAGCCTACGGGCCCGAAAGCTAGTTAATTCGCAACTGACTAAAGCTCAGCCTACGGGCCCGAAAGCTAGTTAATTCGCAACTGACTAAAGCTCAGCCTACGGGCCCGAAAGCTAGTTAATTCGCAACTGACTAAAGCTCAGCCTACGGGCCCGAAAGCTAGTTAATTCGCAACTGACTAAAGCTCAGCCTACGGGCCCGAAAGCTAGTTAATTCGCAACTGACTAAAGCTCAGCCTACGGGCCCGAAAGCTAGTTAATTAGCAACTGACTAAAGCTCAGCCTACGGGCCCGAAAGCTAGTTAATTCGCAACTGACTAAAGCTCAGCCTACGGGCCCGAAAGCTAGTTAATTCGCAACTGACTAAAGCTCAGCCTACGGGCCCGAAAGCTAGTTAATTCGCAACTGACTAAAGCTCAGCCTACAGGCCCGAAAGCTAGTTAATTCAGGGAAAATCTCCTTTACTTCTCCCACCGGAAACTTGTGTTTGACAGCTTTCGCTTCAAATCCGTGAATCGCTATTTCCCATTAGTCTAAACAAATAAGCTATTATAATTTATGTCTTGCGAGATATTTATTAACAAAAAGCTACGCAAATTCTAAATGATCGAACCACGGAAGCATACACAGTGTCACAAAATAAATTTACCTCGCGTAGTATCATAAGCCTATCATAAAACCCCCATAAGTAAAGGTCTACCATATTGGATCATGGTAACAGCGTTGAAAATTAACGTACGACGATAGGGCAGTAGCGACATCTTCTTTTTTTAAATTTCTACATCTAAAATATTATCTTACTTGGTAGAGCAGCCACGCTCGGGTTGATAAATGCCACACAAAACGCGTCTAAATCTCAAATTTGAAAAATAAATACCTTCATAAACACAACTCTTATTTCTAAAATCTATTTTTAGGCATTGATGAATCATTTTGCAAAGATAAATGTGAATTTTATGTTTTAAAGCGATAAAATTGTGAATAAGCCTTGGCTACGGTGCTAAGGGCTCGCGGCGGAGATTTCTCCCGCGTGGTTCTAAGTTTAATAAGTTCGCCAAGACGGCGATAATATTATTTCGTGCCCGTATTCCATTTAAGCAGGTAGCAGAAAATCATGAATTGGTAATAAACCTTAAATTTCAGTGAAATATTACTTCTGGCCATACACGACTTCGATAAAAAAAAGTTCCACACTTATTTATTACTTCTGAACATACACGACTTCGATAAGAAAGTTCCACACCAGGCCTTTAAACACGCTATCACAGTGTTGTGTACACATTTCATTGGACGAGCCTTAACGCTGAACATTTTACGAAAAAGGGGAAGACAATTTTCGAATTTTCTATTTCCGACGGCAGCAGGCGCTTCTCTCTCGTTCCGTGCCGTCTAATTCAAGTTAACCGATACTGCTCTGCGTGATTTGAACCTGGAAGAGTAGGAAGTGCGACTTTGTCACCACTACTAGGTAACTGTTTCCCATTTTCTTTTTCTCCACACCTTTTCATTCAGAGAGGTTACTTCGTCGGACTCTCTACTATTTCAACCAGAAAATTCACCTTCCTCGAACCTTTACAAGCTCTACCAGCTAACGTTATTATTAGCATTTTATCTTCCTCCGTTTTCTCAGCAGAACTTTTTTATAGGTTAACCGATACTGCTCTTCGGGATTTGGAGCAGTAAGCGCGCCTTTGGGACCACTACGAGGTGACTGATTCCCAGTTATCTCCGCCACTTCTCTTTCAGAGAGGTTACCCATAGACCTCTCTGCAATGTCGATCGGTTCTCTCCCGCCTTTACGGGCACTACTAGCTAACCATCTATTTGTACCGCTATTGAGTAAACGCAATATTTCGCCCCCCCCCCCTTTAGGGGCAACGAAATAAAAACGTTAGCGCACGTCTTGTGCGCATTCAGAGTTGAGGACGTAGCCACAAGGAGGTGCAGATTATAAATACCTATCTTTTAATCACGGCTATGACTGGTGATCGTAAAACATTTGGCTTGGACCTTTGCTTATGGGTACCTTATGATAGGCTTATGGTAGTATTAAGGAACGACACAGGTCTGTCGATATCAAATGCAAAAGATTCACATTGCCTAGGGATATTTAATTATTTATAAACTATATTTTCCCATTTAGTCTTAGCAACAATTTATTTATTTATATTTCGGGAGGATTACTACGTCTAAATTTCCCTCGCAAGACAGGTTGCGCAGCCCCCATAAGGGCCCCATTTATCTAAAAAAAAATCAAGAACCTCATTAATGAAACGAAAAAAATAAAGATATTCTAGAGAAGCTAAACAAGTTCACCGGGAATTTATTTGTTATTCTCTCTTAAAGGTTATTTGAAAGAGTTAAATGTGTAATAGAATCCGACTCTATTTCCAAAAAAAAAAAATATATATCAAAGCCAGACAATTCTAGTATTCCAAAGCTTATTATCTCCGGCGACATTTATTTTTAGTATTTTTTTTTGCACTATTTCTTTTAAATAAAGAATGCGTGTTTCAGTTCCTATGTCCTAGCCTGTGTTTACTTATAATTACCATTTCAATTTTTTATTTTCTTTGATGCATTTTCAAGGCTTACGCCGCCAAACGCCGCCGCCGCTGAACAGAAATAACCGTACGCTGCCGCCGAAACTAGTTGGTCGGCGTCGGACTCTAATATGAAAATACGGGTAGTCTGCTAATGAAAAATTAAAACCTTATTTAAATTCAAAACATCCCTGAGCAAACTCGGGGAAACGCGTCGAAATTATTCCCGAATAATTAAACAGCTGAAATCGAAAGGGAATATTGGAGATTTATTTTCGTTCGAAGTGGGAGTGGAGCGACACCTGTAGAGACGGAGCGCTGAATTAAAAAAGGATGTAGGCGTACTTAGAAGTTGGAAGGCGAGTACAGGTGGTAGATGAGAAAATGGTTTCCATGGTAATTGGATCTCCGCTCGCTCGGATTAGAGTACACACTCTACGTGGGGGAGGGGGGTAAGGTTCTAGACCCCCCCTAACCCCCATTCCATCTACCATCTGCGCTATTTTACAAGAAAAAACAGAAAATCCTCCCCATAATCTTTCGAGTAAACGCGCAGGTTATATTTTCGCCAGGGGGAAACAAAGGGAAGATTTCAGTGGTGGGCATTTTTTTAAGCAGTCGCTCAGCTCGCTCTCTCGTTGTTTTGAGTGGTGAAACTGACGCTCCCGTATTTTAACTCATTTTTGAGTGGATAAAATTGAGTTCCTCTTTCTACACTCTTTTTAGCGGAGACATTGGCTCTCCTCTAGTTTCGCTCAGTAATTGGCGCTCATTTTTTTGAGTCGTGAAATTGTTGCTCCTATATTTTCGCTCTTTTGGAGCGTAGACAATTTATTTCCTTTATTTTTGGCTCTTTTTGAGTTCAGTAATTGGCACTACTCTCTCTTCGCTCTTTTTGAGCGGTTAAATTGGCGCTCTTCTATGCTTCGCTCTTTATTGAGCATTAATATATTGTTTAACTCGTTTTGAACTGCGAAAATTACGCTATTTTTGAGCGGCAAAATTTGCGCTCCTCTCTGTTCAATCTTATTTTGAACGTAGGAATTGGCGCTCCTCGTTTTTCGCTCTTTTTGAGCGGCAAAACGCTCCTCTCTTTTCAATCTTATTTTGAACGTAGAAATTGGCTCTCCTTTTTTTCCGCTCTTTTGTGAGCGTACAAATTGTTGCTCTTTCTGAGCTGTTAAATCGGTGCTGCTCTCTTTTCAATCTTTTTTTTGAACATAGAAATTGGCTCTACTCTCATTTTGCTTTTAACTGAGCCGTTAAAATTCTGCTCTCCTCATTTTCGTTTCGCGCTCTTTGAAAATGGTATTTGACCGCTCAATTTCTTTCAAAATTAAAAAAAACGCTCAAAATGAGATGAGCGTGCCCACAACTGGGAAATATTATGGATTGAAAAAATTCGTAGATAGGGGGAGGGACAGATGTTTTGGTCGGAAAAACCTTCCGCGAGATACACACGCCATAAAAACGGAGATTTGTGTTGGAACCCGTACGTATACTATTACCAAAGGAAATGTTTGCTTTCAATAATGCGTCGCAAAAAACAAGATGGTTACTAAAAAATCATCGTTTCACCTTGGCTAAACAAACTACTAAACCCGAATCTAGATTGCGCCACGGTGTTCAATATTGGAAAGATTTCCACTCAAATTATAAGCACGTGCGTCATATTTTATTTTGTTCTTTAGCATTGAATACTTGTACGTATCTTGATACCTACACATAAGTCGTTCACGAGCCGGTAGATGATGTAGTGACAATAAATAAATAAATATAATATAATATAATATAATTAACGGGTAACGTTAGGCCTAACATCTGTAGCCAGGAAACTATAGAGGTATACACTTGGAATGTCTAAGGTTCCATTGGGACGGTGATACGAAAGCGCGCCGAGAAAAAGGCGGGGCTTAACTACGTCAAGTGTAAGACGTAACGCGACATTTCATTGGCTCGAGGTGTGACGTGAAAAGAATGCGTCGTCATGGTAACAAATAGGCGATCTTCCCGCGCAAAAAAGGCTTATAAAACAATGGATTTAAAAACCTCAATCGTACTTAATATTTTAAAGTAATTATAATGTTCATCGCGAAAGAAGGGTTGTGATACCTAATTGCAGGTATTTGTATGGTTATAAAAGAGATAATCAGGTAAGCTAATAATATAATAACCATGACTAGGCTTAATGACGAGTTTTCGTCGAATTAGGGTAGCGAGGCGCGAGAGTTTTTGTCGTGAGTTTTCCCGCTTTAAGACACGCCCATTTCTACGAGCTTCATCACGGCTGTAAAAATCTTCCTTGGACATTCCAAGTGTATACCTATATAGTTTCCTGCTGTAGCTTATTATATAACGTTTTACACGGTTGCTTTGAATTTGGGTGGAAGGATTTCGCGCCTAGGAGCACCAAACACACAGTGGCGTAACTAAGGACCCGCAGACCCCGCGACCGCGGGTGGGCCCATGACATTTTCACAAAATATAGGGCCCTTTCGTTTGAAGTATAGATTTTTAATTTATTTAAATTTTTAAATAATTAAAAAAATTATGCTTTAACTATTGGAAAAAATTTAGAAATCTGGCACATATCCCCAATATTTTCAGAGAACTTGTAAAAATGGAGTTAATAAAAAGAATTGTTTTTTATAAGGGGCCCTTTTGATATCCTGCAGGGGAGCCCAAAATTTTCCGTTACGCCACTGCAAACACAGCACAGTGGTGTGAAAGTTTCTTCTACCTTCACAAATGTATGCATTGTCAACCAAAAATGTTGACACTTTCAAAGAGGCCAACAAATTTTATCGATTATAAAAGAAACTATATTTTTCGTCTGGACCATTGAACCGTTGTGGAGTGAAATGGGGGATAAAATTAATATAAAGAAGAACGAAATATTAAAATCAGATGTTTGAGAAAAAGGTCGAAAGTCAGAAAGAAAAGTAAAGAGTAAATTTTTCAAATATATTCGGAAATTTCCTTTAAACGTTTCATATTTAAATTAGGGGTCGTGTTTTGGGAATAATGACCCACGGAGTAACCTTATTTTATTTAAATACAGGATTGCCACAGCCTTTTAACAATAGTAGCGATTATTTTTTTCGAATGATGACGCTGAACTTGGCTGAAGCATGGAGGAATAAGGCTGAATAGCCGCCGAAGCCCCGCCATCGTAGTTGGTGTTATTTAAGCCTTGAGCCAACTATATACGGTTTAGTCCATTATATTATTACTTTGCCTTAGTTGTCTCTATCGCATAGCGTTTATGGTATTTATTTAAAGATTCTACTCCACGTTTACTTAAACTAATAAAGAGAGCTAGTTTCACATCGAACATACAATTAGTGGACCGCAAATAGCATCTAAAAAATACTCATTCACAGAAACGCGCGTGCAATTCTTTGCGTTTACTTCCGTTTCCCATCTATAAAGTAGATGACACTTAGGAGCAACAAACACAGCACCCCACACAAGGAGAACGCAACCCGTCAAAAGTCGTGGATTTTCTTGCGTACATTTTTCATTGGCTAGACGCTTTAGCGCCTGCTGCCGTCGGAAGGGGAAAATTCGGAAATTGCTTACCCTCCGCCCGTAAAACGTTCAGCGTAAAGGCTCGTGACGCTCGTCCAATGAAATTCGTATACAACCCTTCGTTAGCGTGTTTAAAGGCTAGCTGCGTTCTCCTTGTGTTTGTTGCTCCTAGATGACACATAGGAGCAAAAAATGCAAATTTCATTGGACGAGCCTTGTCGTTGAAGTTTTACGGGCGAGGGAAGACAATTTCCGAATTTTTCCAAAGTCCCCTAGGAGGGGTTATACAACCACCGTGTCTGTCTGTGGGTCTGTCAGGCCTGCGAACGCGTTCGCATTTTCGGTGCAAAGTGTAATCACTGCGTACGCAGTTTCTCAAAGGGTTGGCAAAACCACCGTGTGACGGTGAGCGTTAACGGATGCATTTGCGGCTTGGTTTGGATGGTGTTCTTTCGCTCACCGTCGTGACGGTTTGGTGTATTACGTTTTTGTAATGTTTATGCGTAGGTTGTGAGTGTTGAATTTGTTGTGTTTGTGTTCTGATGGTTGTGCATGTTGAGTCTGTTGTGTTTATATGGGCGTTTTCTCTCCAACTTCTTCTTAATGACTTTGTTACGGACCGAGTGCTGAGTGTAATGCTACCTCTCAACGTCCAATGGCAGGGTTTCCACCAGTTGTACACGGTATTCGTCTTAGTATCAACTTGCGATCGCATCGGGCGGGATTTGAACCCGAGACCTCCTGATTGACAGGCGGACGTTCTACCACAGAACCACCGACAGTTGTTACGCATTATTGAAAATTAGACCTTCAGCTTTATCGGAAGCGTATTTAATAGAGTACGAAATTTTGGTTTAATTGAAATAGAATTGAAATTGAAATTATTGCATCGAAGAAATTCTAATTTAGCGTTTCTCTATTGATTAAAAACAAATGCGCCACCCAGGTTTCGAACCCAGACCATTCGGCTTGGCAGTCGAGCGCTCTACCACAGAACCACCGATAGCTGCTTAGGTTCACTGAAATTAAGACAGGCATCGTAAGCATAATAGGTAAAAGTCTTTTTTTATTAATGAATTTATGAAGGCCTAATCTGGTTTTTTTTAAAGGTTAAATCTTGTTTTAGCGCAGTCAGCCGAGATTAGAGGGTTAAAGGGTAGACCCTGTGGGTGGTCCACTTTGTTAGTTTTTTTTGTTATTTAACGACCTATATATAGTTGTGTTAATTCAAAGGAGATAATTTAACGTTAATTGCTTTAAGAGCTGGCGGTTAGTCAAGTGGCTCTCTGTGCTTTGTTGATGGTAAGGTTTTTGCTTCTTGTAAATATATTTGGTGTGGATATTTGGATATCTACGATTTCTAACGCAGTCAATGATTTCTTGGGTGTGCGAGTCATTATATGATATTGGAAATTGGACGGCATTGGTCTTTTTCATGCGGTATGTGTCACAACGTCAACTGGAAGTTTAAATAAAATGAGCGTTAAAGATGCGGCAAGTATTTCGTAAGCGAGAAAAATACAAATACCATCTGTAGATGTTTCTTTCATTAAAATTAGCTTAGTATTATATTCAACTGATAAACATGTACTGTAAAAAGGGTTAAATTCAATTGTGTATTGTTTTAGTGAATCTAACTCGCTGTTGTAACTACTTAATTTATAATATTCTGAATAAATTAAACTCGATTGTTTCGTCTCAATTATTTAAATTAAAATTAAAATTTTATACCGGGCAGGGTTTGAACTGAGAATACGTTTTTCGTAAATAACTCTGAATTGCGGAGATATCTTTGGGGGTCGTATCGCGAAATTAATACCACTAGGGACCATACTTCCGAGGAGAGGTATATTTTGGCTTGCCAACTTGTTTTTTAAAAAAAGGTCATTTGTTATTTTTAAATATTTTAGTAGTTGAAAAATTGGGAGAGCAGACGAAAAATACATAGCGCCATCTCGTTATCTTGCGGGTAAAATAATTTTAGCAGTGCTACTAGCCACTTTTCAAGAAATTGACCTGAGTTGGCTCTTCTTGCCTTCCACTCCAGCCATGATAATCATGTTTATTTTAAATTCATATTTTTCAAGTTTTCCTATGTTGACGGCGACTGTTACATAAACTTAACAGGCGGAGCAGTCGCGACGTGGGACACGACTACTTACAACCATCCGTTGAACACCACAAAGCCGTGAAATGAGTCGAGAAGAACCGGTAGAAACCGACCGTCTGTTGGGCAAAAGTGTGGATGTGGAGGAGTACCACGACGCCGAGGACGAATTTGAAGCCGAAAGAACCATTGAAGAGAAGAACACGGAGGATGGACAAACTCAGGTGAGGAAATTAAATTATGTTTGTGACGATACGAGAAATTTTGACCAGCGGCGGCGATCCGATGATTTTCCATCGCTGTTGGCTGAGCGAACGGCGCGCACCAATTTTTTTTTGTCGGCCGCGGCATGAACCAAAATTTAACGGCGGTGGCGGAGTGCTGCGGCGTTTAGGTGAAATTTCATTTTCATTGTAGGACGTTTTAGCAATCACTTTTCTAGGAGCTTAAGACGTTAAGAGTACATACTAAATAACAACAGACCTGATATAGAAAGAACTAAGCTGCAAAGAGACTGATATCAACGGTAAATCTGGTAGCCCTGTTAAAAAAATATTACAAACCGTTGGCGGCGGCGTGACGTCGGGGTCTAATAATAGCAAATCATGGTCTAATTTGTTACCCTTCCCCCCGCGAGTAAAATCTTCACCGACGTGCGCTTCCATGGCGTTCGAAGACGTAGGCTTTGGGGAGACAATGAGGGCTGAATAGATTTTTTAGGGGAAGGAGTTTACTATTAGCATATGTAACATAATTACTCATAAGTATGCCACTAGCTCTATTTCTTCACTAACGGTTTGTTTCACAGATATTGCGTCATCCGTACCCTACGTAATATTTGACGTCTTATTTGATGTCATATTTGACGTCATCGAATCTCAAATGCCGATAATGCCGTCGCCCAATTAGCTCTACGTCTGATAAACCATGGACTAATTAATGTATTAATTAGACCATGGATAAACCGACGGCCATTATTTTAGTAAACAAACCGGTTTGAACAACCAAGGCTTAGGAGCTAAAATGAACTACAATATAGTGTCAAGTTCTGTTAATGTAATTAATTTGCAAATTAATCAAGTTCTCGGGGACTCACGTTCTAAAATAAATTTGCATTGTCAAATAAAAGAAGCAGGTTTATTGGAAAAATAGTTGAAATTCAGGCTTAGTTTTTCTGGCGCATCTACAAGATTCTTTTGGGCCTAGGCCTAACTCTTCTAGGCTTGATATGGGTTTTAATAACGCTGGTGGAATATCCCACTTCGACGACTTGTTCCATTTTCGGAAAGCGATCACTTATTGGTCATTTTCCCCATCCTTTTATTTTTCTAAATTACTCATTATTTAACTTCATCCGCACAAACCGAGCGAGTTTATAAATTTCAATAAAGCTACATTGGGCTGACTAAAATTCCGACGCAAAAAAATCCTTCTCAATTTAGAGGTTTTCCATTGGCTTAAATAAATATGTTAGTAACCAATAGTGTGACTCCCAAAATTGCTAGGATGAATAAAAAGGTTAAAATTTAACGTAGTCCACCTTTTTACTGGTTCGTGGTGAAACAAAACGTTAGTGAAGATTTTTTAAATGGAATAAAGGTACAGTGGCATACTTATGAGTAATTATGTTACATATGCTATTAGCATAAGTAACATAATTGATCATAAGTTGCCATTAAAGCATTTTCTTTAATGCAACCTTGTTCACGGGATCTGACGTAAATTACGTCACTTCCAAGTCGGTGACGAAAAATGCGTCATCAGTTTTACAGATGGGAAACGGAAGTAATAATAATAATAATAATCAGCTAGGCTAATACCCAAGGCACCACCTTAGGCCTAAGTCATCAAGCGACTTTTGAAGCCTTTAATTCAGGTGGCCGGGTTACAATGCGTAGGAGGATGGTGGCAAGCCCTTCATGCCACGCGAGCCAACAGCTCCCTACACTAACTATTGCCGTTAACCTCAACAAGTTTTTATGGAAGGGGAAACCGAAGAGCTCGGGGGAAAACCCCTTAAACCAGCGGGGAAAGAAATTTCAAACTCAACGCAGAAGGAGTTGTTCCGAGTTTTCACCCAGTGCCATAAGCTGGGATCGAACCCGGCTCCTCTTGCTGCGAGGCGAAAGTGCTAACCACTCCGCCACCCCAAGTTAGTGAAGCGGATTTTGAAATCTGTCAGAATTTGTCGAACGTTTTTTACTTTAACAATCTATTAGCGTTTTCCATTTGATTGCTCGAGATTCGCTCCGAATCTGTCTTTGACGTCATAGATCTCGCCCCAATCGACTAGAGTAAAACCGCAAATGGAACATTCAATTAACATATTTCCTTACTTGGTGGTTTTTCGTCTGCTAGTAATTTGAATTTTCGCGTCTTGGTCGGCCATTTTGCCAAAAAATCTGAAATATTTGCTTCGATTTCGATCTCGATCTGTTGATCTGTTGGTTGAATCTGGTCGGTTTTGGGCGATCTCGGAGCACCCGAAACTTGATCGGAGCAGATTCGAGCACGCAAATGGAACATAAAATGTTTATCAGAGCGATCTAGAGCACTCGCGAGCAGTCAAATGGAAAACGTTATATGTTTATCTCGTGCCACGCGATCACGTGATTTCGTTTTCGTGGTAACCTTTTCAATAGCGCGAGGATTATAAGAGTTTTAGCATTTTTGGGTCCGCTTATTGTATGTTTCGTGTGAAACAAGGTCTCATTGAAATTTTTTCTACGGAAATGTATGCCTCTGTCATATGTTTTAAGGTAATAATTTATTTGATTGACCATATTGGTTTGCGGGGAACTAGTTGCCCTTGGACTCCCAACCACTCAATAATGATTTCAATATTTAATTTTAAATGAATTCATGAATATAATGTCGCCAAGATAAAACTCATAAACTTAAGGAGTTAGCCTACAGACTACTAGTCTTGTAAATTTCAAGAGTTCTTATAAATAATTTCTGAAATATAATAGATAATTATATATTATATAATTCGAAATATGGAATCTTATGTTACTTCAAAATGTTATTTTAAATTATAAATATAGCTATTTAATAATTATAATTTGGAATATATTTTTCAAATATAGTTTTAGCCCCCTTCGTGAGTTGTATTTGCAGCAACGCTTCCACCCCCAAAGAAAGCCATAGAAGGGATAAAGTTTGAAACATTACCTGAATTATCTTTTCTGAGGGAATAAATAAAATATAATCATGTTCTTTCTAACGTGAATTTGGAAATAGATAAGTGGTAAATTTTTTATTTTTGAATTTCGGAGAAAGGTGAAAGGTCGGATGTGGTAAACTATTCATCTCGCCCATCTTCTCGCATCGACTAATGCACGCGTTGTTAGGGGCAACGGAAGTAGCGTTGCCAGATGTACGATCCGGATCGTATTTGTACGATATACGATACGGAGGCTGGATCGTACGGCAAAAATGTGATCTTACGATAAAATACGATCCAAAGTACGATCCGTGTAAAAAATGTTTTCTTTAGATTTGAAACCTTTATATAAATCTCTTTAGCATTTCATATATCTCAAAATATTGCGATCACGAATGATCTTTAGCAAAGGTCATCTCCCAGATTCCGAACTCCCACTTGCAAATACGCTCTTGCGGTTTGGTGGGGACGTGATAATTGTCGCCTCGAATCGGAAATATTTATAAAATATTTTCTCAGGCTTTTCGTACATAAAGGTGGGCTAAAGTAAACGATATAAAAGGTTTAACAAACTGTTTTTTATTATCTTTAAATAACTTTTGGTCTAAATTGATTGTTGCCAGCCGTACGATCCTTCTTAATCCAAATCGAAATTCTATACGATAATCCAGCGCTGGGAATCTGGCAACCCAGAACGGAAGTCAGCCAGAAGAACGCGAACAAACTCGCTTATATTAGCCGTACGTCGACATAAATCTGCCTTACAGAGAAGCGCGCGTATTCTTAGTCACACTACATCAACTTTTTACAGAATGTTTTCCTCGAGGGAGTTAAAACATTTTCCACCTTTTGAGACGGGAAAAAAATTTTCTTTCAAAGAAGAAAATTAAGAAATCGATAAAGCTAAAATAAAACGCAAATGGACCTAAATGGATGCCGCGATGCGAGAAACCGTTTTGGCAACAGATCCGGGTATTTGCCGACCAAATATAATCTCTCGCCAGAAGTCTATAAGCACCTCCGTCGGGGTAAGTATGAAACGTGGATTAAAATCCCTATAAACCTGGTCTACATAGACGCGACACTATAATTCAGCTACTATAGTTTATCTCACTTTAGCTACGGTCACACCAGACGTTAAAACCCAGTTTAGGTCGGTTTGATTTCCATTTTTGGCCAATTAAAATTAGAGAAAGTCGCCATGAAAAATGGTTTCCAACGATATTGTGACCCGCGCTAAAGTCGGCAGAATGACAACCAGCTTAATAATTACCAGTAAATAGGTGTTTTGGATATCAAATTTTAAAATAAGTGCCTTCTGAAACGAAGCGAGTGTTTATGACATTCAATTTGATGTACCGGTACAATATTATGTCATCATTTCGCCAAACTAAGCGTCAATTTCTATAATGAAAGCGCTCTAATTTTCAATAGCCTTGGCCTCTAGGAAAAGCTTTTCTGGCGAAAGAGATTAAGTTATCAGTCGTTACCTGGAAGTGACACACAGCGCCAAGTTCATTTGCGACGTATATGAACAAAATAATCAGGTTGATATTTTTCTTACAGAGTTGCCACAGAGGGAAATATCAGGGAATATTAAATATTTGAGAAAAGTCAGAGAAGATTCACCCTAACTAAAATAAAACCTAAAGTAAAAAGATTAAAATCTGATAAATGTTAAATATAAAGTTCCAAAATAACAAATTATGGTCTTAATAAAGGTCAGAAAAAATTGATAAAAGTGGTCAGGGAATTTAAAACTTATTTTTTTTTGTGTGGCAACCTTGTTTTATATGTCAACGAGTTTTACAGGGCCTTTAATTAACCAAAGAACTTTCCACTGGTCAACAAGGCAAAGTTAACTTTAGCCCGGTGTAATTGTTTTGCTCAGTTTTGATTTCGTATTGGACAAGCTGGCTTGTAACGGCGCCCCGGACAGAAAACACATTTGTAGCTGACGCCGCCGCTAGGAGGCGAGGAGACACGGCATTATTTTCCCCATAGTTAACTAACACATGACAGTTTGAAAGCTACAATAACCGACAGAAACTAAAACTCAGAGCTTTGAAGGTAGGATTAACAACTAATAAGGAGTTGATAAAAATGTTGTACCTTTCTTTCGTCGCAGTGGCGACATCTCCCGTTGCTCATGATTGTAGTTGGCTCTTGTCTGACAGAGTAGCGCAGGTTTGAATACCACCCGCGGAGTAAAATTTTATAGAACGTATAATAGTTCTTTCTATAAATGTTTTACGCTTACCCAACTTGTTAAAAGTAGAAGTATAACATGTTGCTCTTACGTCACAAGACTGAGCTTTCGTGGAATTATCTTAGCACGCGCAATTTGCACGAGCGTTAGAAAATAGGAAGCTCCTCGTGATGCGAGCGCGCGCTCGTAGTGTTGGAGAAGGTAAATGCAGTGACGTAAGAGCTACATTAAAACAAGAAGGCCATGTTACTTTATAGAAAGAACTATTGTAACCAGTGGAAACAGATAATTAAAACTTAATAATAGATAATTATAATTATAATCACGAAATAATGTTTTAAAGAACTTTAAAGAAAACTAATGGTCCAATCAAAAGTAAATAGACATAAACAGAAAGTCTCTAATTAGAAGCTGAGCCAGAGCCGTGTAATCTGAGTAACTACTTTATCCCCGTTCGCGGCGTGATACTAGTTGGGGGCATTGGACCAGGTACGTGCGTAAACTGGCCCCAAGAAAACGAACCAGAGAGCTTAAGCAAAATCCCGCTAGAGTCGCTAGTATCGTCTGACACTACTTTCTCAAATTCCCACCCAAATATCCAACTTTGAGGTGTCCTCTGATTGGCTGGAGCTCTTAATGTGGATGAAACTAGGGGCTTGAATCTCTAATTACACGGAAACCATTGGTAAAGGGGGGACACGGTTAGAAACTCTGTTTCCGTCTATTTACTTTTGGTCCAATTGAAAAATCTCCCGCTATTATCCGAACATCGCGCCAGATTACATTGCGTAAAAAACTAGTACTCATACGCCTCACAGCTATATAGATCTACGGTGGAACTGTGTTATTTCAAGATTTGACTAAGGTTTCGTACTTCCCCCCGAAAGGGCACTTTTATTGACTTCTGCTCCGGAAAATCCCAGAAATTTACATAAAACCAATATCGTAAATTGATGTTGCCAAAAAGAGGAAGTTATCAAATCCGTGTTGACTAACAGAAATGTATATTTGCGTTTCAGAATCCGTCGACGGTCGGCGGAGTCAAACCGAAAATGAGGAAACTGGAGGAGGGCAAGAAACGGCGGAAGGTCTTACAGAAAGCTCACAGTATGGCGCAGGTGCTACCCGACACTGGTCTTCCACAAGCGGTCAAGCAGAAAGTCAAAGGACGACGGCTGTCCGTCGATGTTTCGCAAAAATTCGGCCCGGTCAAGCTTCCAGTCGCGAAGGAACTCTCGGTAGAACAAGTACGTATCACGGAAGAGGAAGCGACGAGAGATGGGGCACGAATCCGGTTGCCTACAGGGAAATATATCGATAATCTTTAGCCTGGATGGTGGACCAATGAAAATATTTAAACTAGTCACGTGATTTGATCTAAATCGTGATAAAATTTATTTAGGGTGGGATAATTTAGATCGTTGGGCGTAATGTTTTCTTTTAAGTCACGTTCTAGATGACATCTTTTACCGAGTCATGATCGAAACGTCTCTAATCGTATATGTTCCTATTCAGGATTCGACGAAGACGCGTCGAGAAACGGATGAACCTCAACGTCGCACGTGCCCGGAATTTTTCGGAGTCAAGTCCTACTTGCACACCTTCTACGAGAGCGTCAGCGTCAACAGTCCCGGAGCCTACGATGAGTCGGGTGACCCCGAATATCGGTACTTGATCGCTCCCAGCGGCAAGAGAAGGGCTGCCTGTCTGTGGAGAATCGCCTTCTATTCGGGCGTCAACTTGCTGGCATTCGGATTGGTCATGATCCTCGTGGGATACTTGGTCCCCAAGAGGTCGATGGTGGTGGGCCACGAAGCCGATATGGAAATCATTGACAAGACTGCGCTCAAATTTAACAAGAACTTGGACCTGTGTAAATTAGTCGGTCTGATAGTCTTCTGCTTGGGTGGCACCATCTTGGTTGCTGTCCTCCTATTCCCCAGTCTGGTCAGCGGCTACTGCGAAGATGAAACCATCGTTTCGACCGAAGCTTTCAGAGTTTCGGTCAACGGTTACCCGGAACCTCCGGCAACCCCGACGGAAAAGAAAATTCCAGCCACCGAGGAACTCTCCAGTATCCAGCCAAAGAGGGAATCGGATGAGGGGGAAGTGGTCATGACTAACTCGGGACTTTGTAAAGTTCCTTAAACAAACCCTCAACCGATACGCCACGTATCCAATCTAGCTAGAAACCAATCTAGCTAGTTAACGGATTGAAATTGTTTACATTTTATAATTCCGTTCTTTACCTATTTTGGGTCCAATGATATCAAAAATTATTTCAGGCACATGAGGATATTAGACAATTTTCCTCTGGTACCGTAAATATCGTTTTCAGACAAAACGTAAACATAGATGGCGTCGTCATTGAGTTGGGAATAAATAGAGGTTTAACTAAATCTGGCTGGTGTGGGACCAATTTCGTTCAATAAGGAGACTTTATCAACTTTATCGTTCTACCGTGGCGGCATCTGTCTCTAGTGGTGGCAACTATATTGCAATTGAAGTTTTTCGCGAATCTGGGGACGGATTCTGTAAAAAATCGAATGGGAATTCGATCTCGATACCCTATACCATGTCGAAATCGACTTCGACAATTTGCATTGATTTATGCTTATTTGAAATCTTTACCGAATACCATTCGTCGAGATCTCGAAGTTCGAAATCTAGTTTTCGATCGAAAATTGGATTTCGAATATTTACAGAATAGGCCCCCTGATGCGAAATTGAAATATGTGATTACTCGTAACAAACAAACCTTTGAAGTTGTTTAAAAATAATTTTATTCTGTCAACACGATCCTTTTTAACTCAAGTTACTGTGAGTTAGCTAATAATTATTTATTTTAAGCCATATAACTTTACAAAATATAGATGGCTAATTATAAAGATGAATTTCGTACAGTCTTCTCAGAACAGGTCCCGATTAACCATGGAAACCGAAATCGTAATTGTAATTCTAGCAGTATTATTCCCAATTCAATGATTGCCACACTAAAAAGCCTTACGACAGTGGCAACAAATATTAAAACAAATTTTAAATTAATACGACCGTTCTTAGTAATTCTTAGAATATTTAATATTTTACGTTATTACTAATTTACGCTATGGAAACAAATAGTAATTTCACCAGTCCCTCGGGGTATAAGTGGTCTGAGGTCGAAAGCGTACAAACTTTCTTTACCAAAAGTAAGAATCTCTACAGTTCCTTATTCTTAGATAACTGAATTCATTTTTGATGATCTTAAACACCAGAGACAAAACAAGATGTAACAGTAGCTATACTTCAACGGAAAATAATACAGTATTTCCCAATATTAATTTTAATGTGTCTAGTTGAAATCTCCGATGATAGCTATCGGGAATCCTCAAATACATTCTGAAGGGAGTGTCACTTGACTGTCTACATTTTCTTAACAGTTTTTGTGATCATATGTCAAAAAAGAAATAATAACCTACGTGGTCCAAGGAAAGTTAAACAAATCCAGCCTAAAATGTGTGATATGTAAAACTATATTGTGAGAAAATTGTACCTGTATTGAACGTTATTGTCGTAACTAAAAGACATATATTTCAATTATTATGGTATATATATTACACGCCTATATGAAATGTTCTAATCAAAACAGTTTCTTTTCTTGAATTTCAGGGATATTTTACTTTTGTTGAAATAAAATATATATATATATAACGTATTCTAGTGTTTAAGTTTCATATCTAATAGCAAGGGCGTATTTAAGGTTGGGTTCAAATCATCTCGAAATGGATCAAGGTGATAGTGCAAAACTTAAAATTCCTTGAAAGGCCCCAGAATCATTTGATACATGTACCTCCCGATTGCTAAAAACTAGTGATTCTGTAGCACCATCCTCTAAATTCAAACGATCCTGTGGCCCTTTAAGTATTAAGGGGGATGCAATTTCAGTTAACATAGAGCCACCTAGTGGCCAATGTGGAAAGTTCTTAAAACTGCTGCATAGCAGATGGAATTTACCATTTATGAGCTTCTCGTGTTGGCCGCTAAGTGGCTCTCTGTACACTGAAAAGTCTTATATAGGCTTCGTGCGTAGTTTAAACTTTGTTCAGAAGTATCACCGCCTACCGACTGAGTTTAAATCTAATATGTGAAAGCTGTCTGCTCATTCAAAATTATCTCGATATAAAAACTGAACGTTCCAGTTAAAGAACATTCATATTCAAAAGTCGTCTGCTATTTCTTCACACATTTAGTTGACAGGTATTAAAGTAGATGGCGCTATCTTTTCTAAGCTCGAAGCCTATACCAGTGTTCTCAGGTTAGTATTTGAATAGTCTTTAAAAGGAATACAAAGTTTAGTATTTCTGTCACCCCCTTAAAGGGAGTATTAAAGCGTCTGCTAAAACTTGGTTTTTAACGTGACTAGCGCCAATCACTTCCAGCTTTTGTTAAACCTGCTTGCAGGCTCCATAAATATGAAAGTTCCTACTCCCTTTATTTGAAGAGTTCCAATATTATCCGCTCGCGCCTCTTTGGCTTTTGAAATTTTCGGCGATGCTAAGTGATTTGTTGCATATTTAATTCCGAAGATATTGCGGCGTTCCTTAAAAATCGCGTTGGCTTTCGACACGGTGCCACATTCTCTACTCATTCGTAAACTGAAACTTTTAGAGTTCCCCTCTACGATTGTAAATTGTATTTCTGAATTCTTGACTGGTCGCTCTCAGCGGGTGGTTCTGGGGATTGCGCGTTCATCTTGGTGTGAGGTGACTAGTGGTGTCCCCCAGGGTTCGGTTTTGTGTCCCACCCTCTTTGTCATCTTCATCAATGACATGCCCCTGGTTGTCAAGGAGTCCTTTCTGAAACTATTTGCAGACGATAACAAAATAGACCGCAAAATTTCGTCACTGGGTGACTCGACGTCACTACAGAATGACATCCAAGCTCTTGAAGAATGGGTGTCTTCCAATAGCATGGGTTTCAACGCCTCTAAAGCCACGTTCACACTAGAGCCTAAAACCCAGTTTAGGTCTGTTTGTATTCCAGTTTTGACCGCCTACGATAATTCTTAGTTCACACGTGCGAAATTGGAAAACGAAGTTAAAGGTCTTTAACTAATATATTCCTTTTAGAATTAATGTGACTTTTAGTTATGAATTTAGGTAGATTAAGTTACAATTTTTGATTTAAGTTCATGAATGTTCATTATTTATCACAATATCGATTAAACATTTTGCCGATATTTGCCTATTTTCTATTTTTGGTACAGATTTTAAATAGATATATGAAATTAAAAAGGGTGTCCAATTTAAAAACGATCCATGGCGATAACATCAAAACCGTTTCCTGTACTAATTTAAAATTTTTGTGGCACTTAACACGTGTTGGGGAACAATTAAAAATGATAACATTGATGACCTTGAACAGTTTCTTCAAGGTTATTGAAAAATTATCTCGAGAACCGTTAGATTTAGAAACTTCGTTCCAATTAGAAAGTTGTTCCTCATCATATTTATGTCTGAATAACCAGTTGGTCATCAAGTAAATAATGCTAAACTGACTACAGGAAAGTTATTATGAATCGGGCATAACATATGTTCTGTTCACGAATATTCTATTTATTAAAATTTATTTTGAGAACCATAATGGATATTAAAAAAAAAATCCAATTAGAAAAGTGTTCTTCGCCACATTTAAATGGGCTTTGATATGATTCAATTTATAAAAAAGAAAGCCAAGTAATCGAAAATTTATTTTCTTTACAGTTCGTCGATTCAACTCGGATAATTTCTTATGAAATTTTTGGATTTATTAAATTTTTATTGTAAACAGTTTAGCATTGTTTACTTGATGACCAACTTCTTTTTCGGCTTTCAATTGATCAAATGAATTCGGGCCAAAGTTATTCAGACATAAAATATGACGAGGAACAACTTTCTAATTGGAACAAATTTTCTAAATCTAACGATTCTCGAGATGATTTTTCAATGACCTTTTAATTGTCCCCCAACACGTGTTAAGTGTCACAAAAATTTGAAATTAGTACAGGAAACGGTTTTTGAGATATTAATTTTGACCAGGTTTGGGCTCAGTTTGCCCCACTGTGGCGCGCCGATCCTTTTCGCATTTCAGTGTTTAGTCGTTTGCAATATTACAATGTTTATGTTCGCCCTCATCTCGAATACTGCTCGAGTATTTGGTCACCCCATCTAGTCAAAGATATTGAGCATATCGAGAGAGTACAAAAAAAAAAGCCACGAAATTGGTTAATGGCATGCGTAATCTTTCTTGTGAAGAGCGCCTTAAGTGATTAAATTTAATGTCCCTTAAGGACAGGCGTGCCAGAAATAATCTCATTGAGACGTTCAAAATTATTCATGGTCTTTACAATGTCCAATATAATGAGTTTTTTAGGTCAAATGGTCTGGGCGCAAAGCCCCCACAATTGTCAAAAAGAGATGTGTGTGTTTTTCACTCAATGGGTTGTAAATGATTGGAATCAGCTCCCGACAATTGTGAAGGTTAAATCCTCAGCCTCAGCGTTCAAGACCCGCCTTAATAAGTTTTGTGGCTGGTAAAAAAACAAATATGCTCTATACCCCTTTTGTATGTCACTTTCGTTAACATTGTTTTCTTTCATTTGTATATTTCGTGTTTCAGGGCTCAATAAGTGTTTTTAACTTTATTTTCCTGACTAATAAATATTATTATATTATCAAGGGGAAGGGGTTCCCGGGCCTGTAATAAATTTTCACCCCGTCCACGGTGCCCTTTCAACTTTTACATAGTCTGACCGAGTGCCGCATTTACTGAAGATAAGCGCATATCTCGAAGCTGAGCTTAAGTCATGAAAATAATTACTTTTCAAATAATAAAGCAACAAGCCTGATATGTTTTTCCCTTAAACTCATCAGTGAGTGAACCAGTATTAGCAAGAATGTATTGAAGTTACTAAGAATATTTCAGCATAGCATTAACCCCTGGTACCATCCTCACAGCTTTTGTGGAGAAAGTTCGTCTGCATTTAAGGGGCATTCAAAGTCATACCTTATAGCAAACTTGAATGGGAAAGCAGACAAATTTAAGCTACAAAGGCTGCGAGGATGGGAATCAGAATCCTGTAGTCCAATATTCTTAGTAACTTCAATACATTCTTGGTATTACAGTAAAAGTCCACTGATTTTTCAGTACACAATTTTTTTTTGCCGTTAGTGGGGGCCCATAGCCCTGTGCCTAGTAGACCTAGCCACCTCCTGGACGCTTCAATAAAAGATACTCGGTTTTTACTCCCCTCTCCAAATTCATTTGGGAAGGAACTATTTTCGGTCGGTCGGTTCACGGCCAACTTTGATTTCTCGCGCATCTCTCGCGCTACAGCGGCCATCTCATTCCTTGACGTTTCTGTGTTAACCTATGAGCAAAAGATGTGTATGACGTCAGCGCCCCTAGCGGATTATTATTTTTAGTATAGTTTTTACATTGAAGACAATATAACCACCGAGCGTGGCGCTGACCTCCTACACATTATAGTACAGTTTATAGGGGGAAAATCCTTGCTCGCGGAATTTCGACGAATGTGTTGGCCGTAGTAGCGCGAACAGCGCGTGATCAAAGTTGGCCGTGGTCGGTTAAACGGTTATAATGGCTAGCCAAAAAAGTCATATTTAAGCCAAATGGAGACGAGTTTTTGCCCTCATGAGAATTTTGCGTCAGATAAGAAACGCGTCGGCTCACATGTATAAGGAACATACTAATGTTAATTTTCGATAATATATTTTAAGGTAAAATATATAATGTTACTAAAACTAAGTATAAGAAGATAATATTATTATTATTATTACCCTTTTAATAATGGTATAAATAATTAAAATTATACGGAATATTTTTATATTACCGGGCAATTTTAAGGCTTCTCATGGAGCCAGAGTTAATTCATTTCGTATAAAATTCTCTTTTGGAAAAAGATGAAAACTAATTCCTTTAGAACTAAACGTATTACTTTTGCAGTACGGTATGCAACAAGTTTTAACCAGGTAACGTTTTTTGGCATATTAAGGCTTAGCAAAGAACCGATGTTATGACATAACAGTTATGTTCGAGAAAAGTTTCCAGCTTTCTAATATTTCAACAAGCGCCTACTGATCTGACCCCATCCATTGACGAGTTTCTGGTTACGTCATTAGGTGGAGACTTTTCGCTTGTTTTGAATTTCGTAATTTCGGAGTAGGGTAAGAAGAATAACAATATGATGAGTCGGGGTAAAAATAAAGGTTTTAAGGTTTTATTGTTGCCGTCCAAAGACATTCGTTTGAAACAGGGCGGCTCTACATAAGTGAGCACATCATTGTGATCAGTTCAGCTATAAGATTTGAGCTTAGGAAATAAAGTGCCATCTAACTTAATATTTGTTAACTAAATATGTGAAGAAATAGCAGCTGTTGTGCAGAGAGAATTTTGAACGAGCAGACAGTTTTTATATATTCATTTTAAAACTAGGTCGGTAGGCGGCGATACTTCTGAGCAAAATTTAAACTACCCACGAAGTTTATAGTTCAAATGTAAAATAACAGCTAAAATAGAAGTCAAATAAAATAAAAATTGAAGTAAAATGAGACCAAAATACCTAAAATGGAATACAAAAAACAATAATACACATTAGTTTTTGTTTAGATGGAAATTTTAGGTTGTAAGTTTTAATATTTAAACGACGAGTGACTTGCACTTCAGGATGAGGCCATTGTTGCAAGCCTCTTTTTCCTATGCCACTAGCTGAAAACTATTCGTGAGTTCTGAACCGTTCAACTAGTCCCCATGCGCACTATTCGGCAAAAAAATTCTAGAACTACCCAAATGCAAACTATTCACAGACAAGAACCTCTTGTTGAACCGTTCGGAACCGTTCTAAATGGTACCTGCTCAAGAGCAAGTACTGGCCGGAACTCAAGGTTGAAATCTCTAAAATTCGTCTGCACATCGGGCTGCGTACGTCAAATCGTACGAATCACAACTATTCGTACAAAAGTTCTGAACTATCCAGAACTTTTGCGTGACGTCACAGCCTAGTCCTAAGCAGTTCTCTTAACGGTTCAGAACTCACGAATAGTTTTCAGCTAATATTCCGCATTATGGTGCAGACTGTTATGTTATAGTTTCTACTATTTAACTTACTAGATTAAATAATCTTAATAATGACTGACAACTGCATTTCGTGAAGGCTTCGAGCTTAGAAAAGATAGCATGGAGAAATAGCAGACGACTTTTGAATATGAATGTTCTTTAACTGAAACGTTCTGCTTTTATATCGAGATAATTTTGAATGAGCAGACCAGGGGCGTGATTCTACTCTTATCGTTAGCTACTCAACGAAAATAATTTTTCGTTAGCTAATATAATTTCAATGGAGCCAACGAAAATTTTCTTTCGTTATCTCCTAACGATAAGAGTAGAATCACGCCCCTGGCTTGGAAATAAGTGGTGGTCACTGGGTCAAAGACCAGTTTAATAGGTGGTTTTTTTTCGCTTGTCCGGGGACAAAAAGTGTAAAGTTTTTACCCTAAAAGGTGTTATTCGCCTGTTCTCGGGGTAAGATTTACCCTGTCCCGAATTTTGTTCGCTTGTTCCGGAGTATTAGGGTTACACTTTTTTTTTTTTCAAAATAAGAAAGATATTTATTTGGTGCCTATGACAGCGGGGTCTTCGCACCACACACTCCAAAATTACATAAAAGGACTTAGCACCAGAACAAAGAAGAGGAAAAATTAAAAAACAAAAACGAAAATAGAAAAAACTGACAACAGACGAAATCTAATGTCAGCCAATTAAAAAACTAGGCAAAACAAAGGTAGGAACTTAACATTAATTGATTTTCGCCACTTTAAAAATGTCACAAAGATCGTTAATAATCGCCAGGTCTCCATGCTGAACTGATTTTTTTACACCATTTCTATTTGTATCATATTTGCCGGTGACTAGAGAACCTAGAAGCCTAGGTCGAATTTTTTTACCACTCTCACAAGTGAAAAGAAGATGATCCACAGACTGCACCTTATCATAAGAACAGCTTGAGCATATGTGGGAAGTTTATACTCCTCCTCGAAAGGAGGTGTAGAGGGAGTAATCTAGTTTTGTCGTCTGCTTAAATTTCGTTTCACGAAAATATGATGGGAAACTTTTTATAAATAACCTTTAACCTTTAACTACTCCCTTTCTACTCCAACTCGTTTTTTTCGTCAAGACAGAATTGTAGTAAAATGACGTCATATGGCTACACTTTTTAACCTGCTCAAAAAAAACAGAACAGGCGAAAAAAAACCACCTACTAATTGCTCGGACCAGTTTTTTTATTCAAAAGCTAGGGGTTCGCTGGTCCAGTGTCCAGTTTATTAATTCAAAATTATCTACCGTATTATTAACCAACTGGTCTACGTGACCACTTAAATAATTCAAGAGTTTGGAGTCACTGTCCATGTCCAAATAGACCAGTTTAGAAATAAACCTAATTTCCAAACCTGGAGCAGACAGCTTTCACACATTCGATTTAAAACTCAGTCGTACTCGGTAGGCGGCGATACTTCTGACCAAAGTTTAAACTGTAGCGCATGAAGCTTATTCCAAAGAGCATAGTTGATGGAGACACTATTGCCATCTATGTACATAAGGTTAGGCTACTACTTTAAATGCGTAACATAACACAGGCTATTGATGGCTCATAGAGCTACCAGTTATTCATTGTAAGAACTACGAAGTCTTATTGACTTTAGCCTGCTAGTTTGAAAAATGAAACAAAATAGTAGTTTACGTTCTCGACAACAGAGGTCGCTAGATACCGACTACAAAAGTTGGTTGGAAGCTGCATAGCATGAATATTCATCAAACCATTGATTCCATTCGCTGTTGTAAAAATCCAACCGAGAGCAGCGCTTTTGTATCGAGGACGCGTTCCACGGTAAATCCTATTTAATCTTTTAATTTTCAAATTATTTTTTAACTAAATGTTCACAATTTCGAATAGGGAGTTAAGTTTTAATTATATTAAATTTTCTTTTAAGGAAACGTCGAGTTACAGAACGCAAATTTAATAACAAAAATAATTATGTCTGACGGTGAAGGGTAAGCCTTGTAAAACAACACGTGTCGGCACTGGAAAAATTAACATGTTGTTATATGTTACGTAGAGAGGAAGTTCCAACGGCTGTCGGAGATGCGGGCACCATGGATGTTAACACCGCCCTGCAAGAGGTCCTGAAAATCGCCCTAATTCATGATGGATTGGCAAGAGGTCTTCACGAAGCTGCGAAAGCTTTAGATAAACGTCAGGCCCACTTGTGTGTTTTGGCCAGCAATTGCAACGAGCCAATGTATGTAAAGTTGGTTGAAGCACTTTGCGCTGAACATCAGATCAACTTAATTAAAGTGGACAGCAACAAGAAACTGGGAGAATGGTCTGGACTTTGCAAGATTGACAAGGAAGGGAAAGCCAGGAAAGTAGTTGGATGCAGCTGCGTAGTTGTTAAGGTCAGTTTCATTGGGATAATTACCTTGTAATCTTATTTCTAAAAGAATACCTCCTTTCAGGATTATGGTAAAGAAACTCCAGCTCATGATGTATTGAATGAATATTTCAAATCGAAACGAGGTTAAGAGGGTGTTCAATAAATTATTTTTGACACTTGATTCAAACATAGTATTCCTTTAATTTCAATCTACTATACATATCACAGTGTGTGTGGAATAAGATAAGTTACTAAAATATAATTTCGTATCTTAGGCATAATTTATTTGTACAAATTCAGAGAAAATTTAAAAATTCAATTTGTTTTTGGTACTCTTCTTCATCAACTGAACTCAAATTGTTACTTAATTTATGAATGAGAACCCCTTCATTTTCTAGTAAGATGGCAATGTGATTTGACCAAACTGTTTCTTCCAGTTTTCCATCATGTAAATAGAAGTATTTCAGTCTATCTTCGTTAAATTCATGTTGAATTAAGGGTGAAGCTTCGTTAGATATATTCCAAATGTTTAAAGTGGAAGAATCATTGAGAGCGAATAATAAAGTGGGATGCGATGAAGACCATGCGAGGCAAATAATTGGATTTGATTTGTCATTTGAAACCATTTTTGCAATTGGATATTGAGTACTTTCCTTGAAAACTCTAATATAGCCGTCTTCACTACCAGTTGCAAAAATTGAGGTCATATGGGGATTGATTGACAGAGTTAAAATTTTGAAAGGGAAAAGTAAATTTTCTTCCCGATAGAAACGTGGGCTAATTGATCCTCCGTGTCTTGTTAAGTGATAAATCAGACCTAAATCTGTGGTGACTAAAATATGGTTAGGGTCGTGAGGAAAAGCACTCACAGAAAAAGTACGAACTCCGAGTGACTGTGTTAATTTCAATCCTGGGGCTTGAGATATATCAAATGATGATGTTTTGACTAGTTTTAAACTCCCTCCAGGTGCCATTCCTAAATCTGCGTAATAGCCACTTGGTTCCATATTATTTGATTGAACCACTGACCAAATATTAACCATTCCTAAATCTTCCAAGCTAATCAAATGGCAAAATTGAGAATCCTCATGAACATTTGAACCATAGATGATCGCTTTCAAAGCTACAACTGCGCTTTGGTGACTAGAAGTTGTAGTAGCTGTACTGAAAGTAGATATGCGAATTGGAAACTCCTTCCCATCGAACGAAAGCTTGTGTTTCAGATGGGGCTGGGTGGGATCTCTAAGATTCCACATTGATAAAGAACCGTCTTGCATGCCGGAAAATGCTATAGATGGTACGCCAGGGTTCAAAGCTATTTTGGTAACTTTCCCATCAGTTATTAAAAGTGATTCTGGATTTGAAATATTTCTTAAATTCCAGATGCAGACTACGGATTTTCCCTCCAGCTCCGATCCATCAGAATCACTAAATTGCATATCATGGCTAGTCAAAAGATAATTGCTTTGAGATGAAAATATAACCTCAATGACAGTGGAATTTTTCAAAAACTGTGGTAACTGTAATTTCAGATATCCATCACTAAAATTTATTTCTGATATGTTCCTATTTAAATTGCTTTGTAAAATTTCATTAGCTTCTTCTTCCAGAATGTCATTTATTAATTGTGAAGAATTTTTCAGGAATTTGTTCATTTTCATCCAGTCGGTATTAGTGTCAAATTTCTTTTTTTCATCAATGTTATCACCACCAACAGCTATTTGTCCATAAGCGGGCATTTGAGTCCATTTCTCCAGCGAGTCAATAGCTTCTGTTTGAATGGTTTCATCTTCTTTGGGTTCAGTTTCAACAAAAACCTGTTTCCTATTTGATTGCCCAAATATTTCAATGAAAACTTCATAATTGGCTGGTGGTGCGTCATAAATGCCAAAGGTTTGTTTATCCAACGTGATTAGATCTAAAAGTTGCGTACCGCGACTTTGAGCCTTAGCTAGTTTGCTTTGATTTCTTATTTCTTTCTCAGCCTTTGCAAAATTAAAAAATTGACTAGAACTTTTCTTCAAAATTCCACTTTGATGACTATCATTCGGAGTTAAAGCTTTTGGAATAATTTCCTTTTCAGATTCACTCTCTACTGATATTTTATCATTTACTTTTACAGATAGTCCTTCAACATATTGACTGGAGGGTACGTGTTTCCTTATGGTGCTTGTCCTTGGTCTCTCATTATAACTATTTAACTGTGGAGCTTTGACTTTCTCTTCCACCTCCACGATAGCAGATTCATCACTACTACTTTCCTCGTCGTCTTCACTTTTATTCTCCTCAACAGAGTTTTCCGATTCTTCACTTAATTCTTCAAAGTCCGATTCGTAATCTTCAAAATCATCCTCATACTCATCAATGGCATCAGAAGACTGCTGCTGTTCGGCAGTTATGTCTTCCACAACTTCATCTTCCAAATCAAGAGGGATATAAATAGCTTCCGCCTTCACTGGCTCATTATTTTCCCTTCTACTGCGCACTTTGCTTGTTCGTGGCCTTTCTAAAGTTGATTTTTTAGGAGATTGTCCATCAGACAATTGAGAATGATGGGTTCTTCCCTCCCTCAGATTAGCTGTCTCTGAGCGAAGTGGTTTAGGCACCACATCTTGGTGTTTAGATTCTGCTATGCCATTACTGGGTTTACTTTGATTCTTCACAGTTGATTTGGTGGTGTTTGTATTGTGGCCAGGGGATAATTTTGCGTTTATTGAGGTTACTAATTTCTTATTAACATCTAAATTGTTACTGGATAAATGACTTTTTTCCTTTTTTGCCACTGATGGATTATCTTTACGGGAAACAGGTTTCTGAATCTGGGTTGTTGGCTTTCTGTTTGTTGGATTGACTTCTTGTTTTTTACTAGGAGGTTTAGATGGTTTACTAGTAGATGGTGGGGGTTGTTTATTTCTACTCAGAGATTCACTTCGTGGCTTAGACCTCTCAACAGATTTATCTAGTCGAGGCTTTGACCTTTCAATAGATTTATCTGGTCGTGTTTTTATTTCAGTTCTTTCTATGGACTTATCAACTACTCTACCTTTTACCTGTGATACAGCCTTAGGTTTGGCTCTTTGATCTATTTCTTTTTTCCTGTTTTTGGTTAAATCAACATTCTTTGATGGCGCTGTAACCTTCTTCATCTTTTTTAGTAAATAAATCAGAACAAAATTAAAAATTACATCTTTTTTGGTTTATGAATTTAGGAGTAGTACTGTATTTCTAACTACCGGCAGAATGCCAACAAAGGCTTAAAAACAGTCATTTATGAAATTGTTAGTCAGTAACCATGGTGAAATCAGAGTTATTGAACTATGAGGTTATATCAGAGATACTGACCATGAAACTCCCTATACATCGCTGCGACCCCTTTTTTTTTCTTTGACGCTGGCGCCTTCTATCGGCCGGAAGAAAGCTGTTTTTCTTCACGGGTTTATTTATCGACTAATTGGTTAACTTGGTTTACGTTTTGAATGAAATCCAATGTACTACGAATGGAAAGTTGTACAAAATAAATTATTATTTCTTTCAAGTAATCAACACATGAAAGATGCTGATGCATATCATCTTTTGAAATAAACCAAGATTGATCAAAATTAATTGTTCTTGAAATAATTCTAGTAATCCTTTTTCATTTAGTTTTTTTAATTTTCAATTGCAACCTTTTTATTTAAGGTTTCTGTTTGCTTATATTTCTTAAATATGATGTTTCCTTTTTGGTCTTAAATCCAACGGCTTGAACCTTTTGGTTTTCGTATGTTTTGCCATCTTCTGCTTGAATATTTTTATTTGCATTTGAATTACAATTGTAGGAATTTCCACTGATAAAGAAAATCATGTTAAAATTTAATAGTGGTTTCAAATGAAACTTTAAAATCTAGTTAGGAGTATAAGATTTCTATGGTTCTGTAGATATATTTTCGCTGAAAACAGCTCCTTTTTGTAGGTCTAATGTTGCGCTCTTCCACCATTTCTACAAACCGTTTACTAGATTCTATTTGAAATTTAAGTTTGAACTCATGACCCCGTTACCAGCTCCTGCCTTTACTAACATATATATTTGGGATAATAGCCACACCAAGATCTATCGGAAAATTTCATGTCAGTTACCTGTCTACCTAATGGGTTCTGATATGATGGCTACGGAGCTACATTTTAGTAAGTCTTTCAATACTTATTTACGGAGTGGGCCGACCTTAGTACCAGTACCCTCGGGGCCAGAGGAGAAATCGTCTGGTTTACCGATGGGTCTAAGACCCGCTCTCGTTCTGGTTCGGGGATGTATTGTCTTACTAGCAGTGGCGGATTTAGACATTTCCCAAAAGGAGGCTGTTCACATTTTGCCGCCCTTACCTTTACAATTGTCAGTTCCCATTTTTTTTTACAATACAACAACTTGGTTAAAATTGCACAGGAAATAGTTTTTGGGTATATTTTTTTTAATAAAAAAAACGACTTTTATTGCCTTATTTACGAGTGGCCCTTCATTCCACGCGAGCTTACCGTCAGCTCCCTACACTCATAGCCGGCTGTATTAGAGAAGGCCGGGAAATCTCGGCGGTTGAAAAAATATTTACTGGCACGCGGCCAGACCCGAACCGCCGATAGATGGTGCTTATTGGAGTAGGAAATATTTAATGATGTCATTGCTTTTTGATTTTTACAATTTTTCTTCCACGGTGAGCGTCTGCTAGCTAGGCGGCGGTGTCAGCTGTCTAATTGTTATAAGTACCGACAAAAAAATGTAAGTACAGTTTTGTAATAATTCGTTTCATAATGTAATATTTATATCTTCCTTTTTTGAGATTATACCGAGATATTTTTTTCATTGTTATGTAAACTATAAGAAAAAGCCTTTATCTAGAAAATATCTTAAACTTTAAATTAAGGTTTGTGATATGTGATTTTGTAAAGTACAAAGTTCCTGTCCCTAGAATGGGCTTAAAGTTTAATATAATAGCGAAAAAGCTGCATATGCTAAAACTTTATAAAGAAATAATAAATTCCTTAAAAATTAAATGGTTTTATTAAAATAAGTTCAAAATAAAATTATTTTGTTTCATTATTTAAGTAGAACAACACTAACAATATGATAGACGAAAATAGTATTCCTAAATGGGTTTCAAATAGCTTGTTCAAAAACTTACAGGAAAGATAAATATATATAATATTTGAATCGCGCGCCTTTAGTTACTACTCCAATAAGTACCATCTAGCGGCAGGAAAAAATTACTCATGTCGCCGCCTCCGAAAATTCTATTTCCTGGCCTTCTCTAATACAGCCGGCTATGCTACACTTAACCGTTAAACTCCGCAATTTTCAGGGTTTTAAAAAAAAACGCGGGTTTTTTGTATGGGTTTTTTTATTTCGAACCCTGCTTACAAACAGTTAAAAAAAATACAAATTGCATGAAGCTATGAAAGTTCTTACAATACCTAAAGTGCACATGTGATACTGATTAAGCTTTTTTAATTTTTAAGAGAATAAAATTGTTTACACGTGTTTGAATTTTCGGTAAAGAATATAGATAATAACTACAAAGGTGTTAAAAATATATTTTAGTTTAGTTTTACTTTCGGGCGTTTCGGTTATGTAAAATTTTCGATTTCAAAGGTTAATTCGATATGAATAGTGAATAAACTTGGTTAACAATAACAAATACCTATATATATCAATGCCATGTAAAATTAATGCCATAATAAAAAATACAGAAAACAAAAAACTAATAGCCGCCTGACTCAGGAAAACAAAATTCGTATTTGGAATCTTCGATAATACTAATACAGATGCATTTATATTTATTATTTAATTTATTTATTATTTATATTTAACTCCGTAACTTAATTTTTTAACGTGTATCAGATAAATTTTGCAGGATAAATGTTTCTATTTTTTAAATTAAATTAAAACAACTTCCCAACGCTGCCACTGGGCCAACTAAAAAAATTTGCTTACCTAATAGTCCTAGAATTTTTTGCGCCCCAAAAAACCCTGGCGCCCGTACGCAGTTGCGTACCCTGCGTACCCTATTTCGCCGCCCCTGACCAGTTACTATAGTCGGACTTGTATGACAGGGGGTACTGTAATTTTGCTTTCTTCTCACTCATACAAAGTACAGGCAGAGACGCAGAAGCCGATTACTGGTTGTGGGCCGGGAACTGGATGTCTTAGCATAGAACTTAGAGTACTTATATAAATTTGCGGTACGTTGAATGAACAATGAAATTGAAAGTCACCGGAAAATTTCTTGTAGACTTCTTTAGTTGCAAGACATCAGAAAACCGGCTAAAAAAATTCGGTCCCCAAATTTGCCGCCCCTAAAATCTGCCGCCCTAGGCTCCAGCCTTTTCAGCCTTATGGTAAATCCACCACTGCTTACTAGCAATCTCGGCTTCTTTGAAAGCCTTGGTGTTTATGATAGTGTTTTTCAGGAGGAAATTGCCGCTATCTGTTTCTGTGTTGACTTTTGTCTTGAAAAGAAGCTTCATGGCAAGGTTATCCAAATTTATTTGGATAGTCAGGCAGCCCTCAAGGCTCTCAACCAGTTTCATATCTCTTCAAAACTGGTTTATAGCTGTTTGAATCTCCTCTCGGAGCTATAGGCACCAACAATAAAGTTCAGCTCTATTGGGTTCCAGGCTATCGGGGGTACTATGGTAATGAGAAAGCCGATGTCTTAGCCAAGAAGGGGGCAGAGGCTGGGTTCTTTGGTCCTGAACCTGCCATTCCTATCCCCTCTAGCATAGTTCGCGGCCTTATCTCCAACTCCATGACTGACCGTCAACTCAAGCTTTGGCTTGAGATGGATGGCCAAAGGCAGGCTAAAGAGTTTATCTCGGGCCCCTCCAGGCAGAGAGCTAAGGAGCTGCTCTCGCTTTCCAAATCTAATATCAGGTTGGTTGTTGGCCTACTAACAGGTCACTGTCTCCTTAACAGACATCCTTACCTGATTGGAATCAGTGATGATCCTATCTGTAGGGCATGTCAGGCTGAGGAGGAGGAAACCGCGTCTCATGTGCTTTGTAGGTGCGATTACTACGCGGCCCAAAGATTAGAGCATCTTGGTATGCATCAGCTGGAAGCTTCTGATTTCTATAATATGGCGGCCAAAAGGATTCTCCGTTTTGTGTCGGATATCGGGCTTTTTAAGTCTTAAGGTTCGGGGTTGCACAATGGACCTCTGGTCGAAGTGCGCAAACGGGCATGTCCTAAGCCCTTCACCCCTTTCACTAATAATAATAATAATAACATATATATTTCATCGTACCAGTTGTTTTATGACAGTCCTTGATATTATTTTCTACTACTTTCTACAAACCTTTACGTTTGAGCAACTAGCTAAATTATCATTCCCTTAGGAAAAAGGTAAGTTTCATTTAAATTAACTTATAAAAAACAATACTTAAAACTCAATTTTTACTTTTTGGCCTAAATTTATTTGAAAATATTGTTGGAATATTACTATTCATAAAACAAGAATCCTCAAAATGTAGGGCGCATATTTTATTATGATGTAATTGTATCAGAATTGTGTAGCATCTTTCAAATAAAGATCGCTTTTTCCGATATTAATCAGCCATTTCTCAGAGGTAAGTTTATTGAAAAACCACATATTATTATGATATTAAAGATAGGCCTAACAAAAACTATTAATTAATTTTTCCCACCGTTCTTTCTCTTTTGGAAACTTGTATAAGGAGATCCTTGGCTTTCCTTTAGAACTATTACATAATTTTGCAGAACAATTACTTCCAGGCATATTTCTTTATTGCTACAAACACTCAAGATAATAATTTCTGAGACGAAAGGCGTAGATATATTTTTGCGTCTGAAATCCGCTGTTGGGATTTCGAAAAATGCGCCTTCTTCCAGTCGTTAGGCGTCGCTCCGCTCAGGATTTTTTTAAATTCCGGGATCGCTTTTCAGGCGGAGTTTCACATCTCTATATTGCCAGTATCTCTGGTTATATTTCGTGAACTTTCTCGAATGTAACTCATAAGTCACATTTGTTTTCTTCAAATCCCCTTCTTTTATAGCTATTACATGCGTATAATTTTTAATAAAAATGAAAATATTTAAATTTTTTCACGAATATCTGTTTATCTACAATCAGTCAAACTCATGGGCGCGAACAGTAGCGCGAGCGATCTCCTGGAGGCCGTGGTCTGAATCTTCATCAAAGACATCAACTAGTGTTATAGCGTCGTAATCCAACCTCCTACAAGTTGAATAGCCCTGGTGAAATATCAGGTGATTAAGTGTCAGGGTTTTTTTAAATCGTGCATGCACTACTAGCATATGTAACATAATTACTCATAAGTATGCCACTGTACCTTTATACCATTAAAAAATCTTCACTAACGGTTTGTTTCACCACGAACCAGTAAAAATGTGGACTACGTTAGATTTTAACCTTTTCATTCATCCTAGTAATTTTGCGAGTCACACTATTGGCTAATAACATATTTATTTAAGCCAATGGAAAACCTCTAAATTGAGAAGGAATTTATTGCGTCGGAATTTTAGTCAGCCCAATGTAGCTTTATTGAAATTTATAAACTCGCTCGGTTTAGCCGGGAGTAGTGGCTTACTCCTGTAATCCCAGGCGTCCAGGAGGCAGAGTTTGTGGATGGTCGTGTGAGGGCGACTACCAATTCCCCAACTGGTGGTCGGAATACTTCCGCCACGGGTGTCCCCACCCCTGTCCCCACATATCCCCCCGTTGGCCGTTAATCAGATGGTGTCTCGCCGGGCTCGCGGTCTTCTCAGACTCAATCAGCCCTTTCTTCCTTGAATAAAAAAAAAAACTCGCTCGGTTTGTGCGGATGAAGTTAAATTATGAGTTACTTAGAAAAATAAAAGGTTGGGGAAAATGACCAATAAGTGATCGCTTTCCGAAAATGGAACAAGTCGTCGAGGTGGGATATTCCACCAGCGTTATTAAAACGTAGTCTAGATTATCTTTGTTAAAACCCATATCAAGCCTAGAAGAGTTAGGCCTAGGCTCAAAAGAATCTGCAAAGACTCCAACCTTATAGATGCGCCCATAGATATAGGAAACGTATATAAAGGTCTAGATAAAATATTTCAAAGTGAGTGAATACGGAGGTGACAGCTAGCAGAAACGCGTAATTTATGCAGGCTATCCTTATAAGACGCTATCTATCGGTAAGAAAGCTCGTGCTATCGTCGCGAGAGCCATTGTCTCCTGCTTAAAAATTATACTAAAAGTAACCAACAGATGGTGTCTAAAGACTACAGCCTGCAGAAAGGTAAAGCACTTAGTACTAAAATGCTAAGAGAGCTCGCGCTCTTGGTCACGTGCCTTCCTCGGTGTCTGCTAGGTGTCCATTCCGTATTTTATGTTAGGCTTAGACGCCCCGAAATTTATCTAGATCTTTATATACATTTCTTATATCTATGGATGCGCCAGAAAACCTCAACCTGAATTTCAACTATTTTTCCAATAAACCTGCTTCTTTTATTTGACAATGCAAATTTATTTTAGAACGTGAGTCTCCGAGAACTTCATTAATTTGAAAATTAATTACATTGACAGAACTTGACACTTTATTGTAGTTCATTTTAGCTCCTAAGCCTTGGTTGTTCAAACCGGTTTGTTTACTAAAATAATGGCCGTTGGTTTATCAGACGTAGAGCTAATTATACGACGGCATTATCGGCATTTGAGATTCGATGACGTCAAATATGACATCAAATATTACGTAGGGTACGGATGACGCAATATCTGTGAAACAAACCGTTAGTGAAGAAATAGAGCTAGTGGCATTCTTATGAGTAATTATGTTACATATGCTACTAGGTTGGCTGATAGACCCGGTTTTCGGAGGGAATCTTTGCAGGTGATAGTCGGGAGGGTAAAGAGTGGGCTACCCTCCTAAGTGACGTCAGTAGGTTAGAAAAAACGCGTTCCGTGAGGAACACGAGAGGAGAGTTAGCCCGCTTTCAGTTAATCAGTTTTCGCCCTTAAAGGGAATATAACCTCAGGTATTTGGTGTGGAACACCAACGTTTGCAGCTCTTGCCTTTCGCTTTAAAAATGGGCCGCAGGGGGCACATGCCACCCCCGTAACGTATGGTCGTACGTACAAATATTTTTATTTTGTTACTTTTTTTCAATGATGTGCCCCCCCCGAAACAAAATCCTGGCTACGCCACTGTCTTCCATAAAGATTGCTTTGCAGGTTATATTCCCTTTAAGGCTTGCGTTTAAAATATTATTTATAAATATTGTTATGAATAAATAAATTTTCCTTCTTTTTTGTTCTAATTAGAAAGTTCTCCAAAATGTCGGGCTACAACTGCTATAAGACCTTTGCGATAAAATTATTTTGATATTAATATTCAAACGTTTAACTATTGACATTGTGAAATCACAATGTTTTTAATCAAAAATAAAATATGTTCTTCATACCAAATTTTCAAAAAGTATAAAGGTATAAACTGTTGAAAAACCATTATAATATAATACAATATATTATATTTCATATTTATAATATAATACAATATATTATATTTCATATTGATAATATAATGCAATATATTATATTTCATATTTATAATATAATGCAATATATTATATTTCATATTTATAATATAATATAATGCAATATATTATATTTCATATTTATAATATAATATAATGCAATATATTATATTTCATATTTATAATATAATACAATATATTATATTCCATATTTATAATATAATACAATATAATATATTTCATATTTATAAAATAATACTATATATTATATTTCATATTTATAATATAATACAATATATTATATTCCATATTTATAATATAATGCAATATATTATATTTCATATTTATAATATAATATAATATAATACAATATATTATATTTCATATTTATAATATAATACAATATAATATATTTCATATTTATAATATAATACTATATATTATATTTCATATTTATAATATAATACTATATATTATATTTCATATTTATAATATAATACTATATATTATATTTCATATTTATAATATAATACTATATATTATATTTCATATTTATAATATAATACTATATATTATATTTCATATTTATAATATAATACTATATATTATATTTCATATTTATAATATAATACTATATATTATAATTCATATTTATAATATAATACTATTCATTATATTTCATATTTATAATATAATACTATATATTATATTTCATATTTATAATATAATACTATATATTATATTTCATATTTATAATATAATACTATATATTATATTTCATATTTATAATATAATACTATATATTATATTTCATATTTATAATATAATACTATATATTATATTTCATATTTATAATATAATACTATATATAATATTTCATATTTATAATATAATACTATATACTATATTTCATATTTATAATATAATACTATATATTATATTTCATATTTATAATATAATACTATATATTATATTTCATATTTATAATATAATACTATATATTATATTTCATATTTATAATATAATACAATATATTATATTCCATATTTATAATATAATACTATATATTATATTTCATATTTATAATATAATACAATATATTATATTCCATATTTATAATATAATACAATATAATATATTTCATATTTATAAAATAATACTATATATTATATTTCATATTTATAATATAATACAATATATTATATTCCATATTTATAATATAATGCAATATATTATATTTCATATTTATAATATAATATAATGCAATATATTATATTTCATATTTATAATATAATACAATATATTATATTTCATATTTATAATATAATATAATACAATATAATATATTTCATATTTATAATATAATACTATATATTATATTTCATATTTATAATATAATACTATATATTATATTTCATATTTATAATATAATACTATATATTATATTTCATATTTATAATATAATACTATATATTATATTTCATATTTATAATATAATACTATATATTATATTTCATATTTATAATATAATACTATATATTATATTTCATATTTATAATATAATACTATATAATATATTTCATATTTATAATATAATACTATATATTATATTTCATATTTATAATATAATACTATATATTATATTTCATATTTATAATATAATACTATATATTATATTTCATATTTATAATATAATACTATATATTATATTTCATATTTATAATATAATACTATATATTATATTTGAAATGAAATGAAATGAAAAAGTAGTTTAATGTGCATTAAAACAATACAGGGTTGTATCAGCAAGTTAACACACAGTTAAAAAATTATACATGTTTCTTGTGGAAGAAAAAAAAGGAAAATTTTAAAACAATTTAAACAATTTTGAGTGTATTTTGAGTATATAAATGAGAGGTTTAATATTCTACTTGTTTTAAATGGGCAATTCTGCAATTATAAATATCAATTTTGCCACTATATTTATTTACAGTGTTTAGTACTCTATTAATTGGATTTAATGGGCTTTTTTCGGTTTTATACAAATTAAAATGTCTTGTTTTATAATTAGGCACACATAGATTGATATAGGGTAATAGATTTGAGCATAGTGTAATGTTATTTGTTAGTTTAAACATAAATATTAGCCCAGTTTGCTCACGAATGGTGGATAGGGTATTTAATCCAATGTCTTTAAGTATATTTTTGTAATTATATCTGCAGTGTTTTCGAAGAAAGAAATAATATAGTTGATCTACAAATTTACGTTGAATTTTTTCTATGTTTAGTAACAGATAATTACTGCAACCTCCACAGGTTAATGACCCGTACATAGCTTTGGAACGAATTAAGCTTATATATAATAAAATAAAATGTTTACTAGATTTAATGTTTTTGCTAAGTTTAAGGATTACTCCTAATAAACGTTTACAGGAGCTAATAATGTTCTGTATTTGTTCCCGGAAATTTAGGTTTTTGTCAAAAATGACCCCTAAATCTCTAGTGCTACTTTTTCGAGTGATTTCATCATTATTAATTCTATAATTATACCGAATGATATTGGTTTTTCTAGAAAAAGAGACGACTACTGATTTTGTGGGATTAATTGGTAAATTATTTTGTTTACACCAGGAATTAATTATATTTAAGTCACTTTGCAGAGAGTCACAATCACCTACATCCCTTATAACACGACAAACTTTATTATCATCAGCAAACTGATAGAGTTCCGAATGATTTAATCTAAATTGAAGGTCGTAGATGTACATATTGAATAGGAGCGGCCCGAGTGAGGACCCCTGCGGGACTCCACAAGTGACCGGATATGTTACGTCAGTGACGACTCCATTACATTTGATGACGTTTTTGCGCTGGCTCAAATAATCACGAACCCAGTCTAATAAATTTCCATGAAGACCATAGCTGTCGAGCTTTTTTAGAAGGTAGTGATGTGACACCCTGTCAAAGGCTTTGGCTAAATCTAAAAATATCACATCAACCTGATGCCTATTTTCAATATTGGGTGCTAAGGTGTTAAGAAAGGTGACGTGGTTGGTTTCTACACTCTTATATTTATAATATAATACTATATATTATATTTCATATTTATAATATAATACTATATATTATATTTCATATTTATAATATAATACTATATATTATATTTCATATTTATAATATAATACTATATATTATATTTCATATTTATAATATAATACTATATATTATATTTCATATTTATAATATAATACTATATATTATATTTCATATTTATAATATAATACTATATATTATATTTCATATTTATAATATAATACTATATATTATATTTCATATTTATAATATAATACTATATATTATATTTCATATTTATAATATAATACTATATATTATATTTCATATTTATAATATAATACTATATATTATATTTCATATTTATAATATAATACTATATATTATATTTCATATTTATAATATAATACTATATATTATATTTCATATTTATAATATAATACTATATATTATATTTCATATTTATAATATAATACTATATATTATATTTCATATTTATAATATAATACTATATATTATATTTCATATTTATAATATAATACTATATATTATATTTCATATTTATAATATAATACTATATATTATATTTCATATTTATAATATAATACTATATATTATATTTCATATTTATAATATAATACTATATATTATATTTCATATTTATAATATAATACTATATATTATATTTCATATTTATAATATAATACTATATATTATATTTCATATTTATAATATAATACTATATATTATATTTCATATTTATAATATAATACTATATATTATATTTCATATTTATAATATAATACTATATATTATATTTCATATTTATAATATAATACTATATATTATATTTCATATTTATAATATAATACTATATATTATATTTCATATTTATAATATAATACTATATATTATATTTCATATTTATAATATAATACTATATATTATATTTCATATTTATAATATAATACTATATATTATATTTCATATTTATAATATAATACTATATATTATATTTCATATTTATAATATAATACTATATATTATATTTCATATTTATAATATAATACTATATATTATATTTCATATTTATAATATAATACTATATATTATATTTCATATTTATAATATAATACTATATATTATATTTCATATTTATAATATAATACTATATATTATATTTCATATTTATAATATAATACTATATATTATATTTCATATTTATAATATAATACTATATATTATATTTCATATTTATAATATAATACTATATATTATATTTCATATTTATAATATAATACTATATATTATATTTCATATTTATAATATAATACTATATATTATATTTCATATTTATAATATAATACTATATATTATATTTCATATTTATAATATAATACTATATATTATATTTCATATTTATAATATAATACTATATATTATATTTTATATTTATAATATAATACAATATATTATATTCCATATTTATAATATTATACAATATAATATATTTCATATTTATAATATGAAATGAAATGAAATGAAATGAAAATCTTTATTTAGAGTGCTTTGCAACAGTTCATAAAGGACCAGCAAGGCAAAACACTGAAATTAGTTATATACATAAACAAGGTATAGAAAGAATCACTTGAAAAATATTTACAAATACAAAGTTAGAAAATGCAGCGATACATTAATTGAAATAGATGCGGTTTACAGGAGAAAAAATTACACAAGATTTAAAATCGATGAATATTTACATGAAAAGATGTCAAATTGAGTGGCATAAGAATTGCATGTCTGTTGCATACGCAAAATAGGGGAAATTGGTTTTGACTTTTTAAACGGAATTTGTTGACGGGTGCTATGAGATGGTATATGGAAGTTTAGGTAGGGGGTTAAGGTAATAACGTTAGAGTGTTTAATCAATTTCCAAAGGAAAATAATAACTGGATCGTTTCCAAGTTTAAGTGGTCTAGGAGGTAAGTGTAATGATACGGTTTGGTCTTGAAAAAGTGTGTATGGGCAAGTTCGATAAATTTTCGTTGCACGCCTTCGATCCTCTCAATCAAGTAGCTGGCACAACCACCCCAATATAGAGCGTCAAATGTTAATTTCGTTCGCACTAGGCTAAGGTAGAGATTGCGGAAGCTTTTGGCGGAATGCAGTGCCCTCACCAGGCGTAGGACTCCAAAAAGCAGGCGACGCGAGCGACCGACTGACCAGGAAATTTGTACATGAAAATAAAGGCCCTGGTCGAAAAAAGTTCCAAGGTCCTTAAGTGTTTTAGTTCTCGGTACATGCTCATTGTTGACATGATAATTGGTCGCGATGGTATTGCATTTCCGTGTGAAAGATATGGCTAGGCTTTTGGAACCGTTGATTAGCAGGTTATTGTTTTCGCACCATTGGTGGATTCCTCTCAGGTCCGATTGTAGGGCTCTGCAGTCCGCAATACTGGTAATGGTTTTATAAATTTTGTTGTCATCAGCAAATTGCTTTACTGATGAGGACTTGACCACTGATGGAAGGTCATTGGCGTAAATATTATAAAAAAGGGGGCCCAATGAGCTGCCCTGGGGTACTCCGCAGGTAGTGGCATAGGACACGTCAGTCACACATCCGTTGCATTTTAGAATGTTTTTGCGCCCGGACAGGTAATCTTCCACCCATATCGCCGCTGAACCTGCCAGACCGTAGTGTGATAATTTCTTTAAAAGAAGCGGGTGCGAAACTCTGTCAAATGCTTTCGACAAGTCAAGTGACACGACATCAACTTGTCCTTGGCTCAGAACGGTTGGCATCACATCATTCAAGAAGGCAACGTGTTTAGTTTCCACGGAGCGTCCTTGTAAAAAACCGTGCTGACAATCGGTAAAGTTCTGTCGAAACCAATCATATATAGCGGCGTGCATCACAGCGTCAAAGACTTTTGCAAAGCAGCATAAGAGAGAAATCGGGCGATAATTTTTGACATCCCCGGCGTATCCAGATTTAAAGATAGGAGAGACCACCGTCTGCTTCCATAGCGAGGGGAACTTGCCGGTGGATAGCGATAGGTTAAAAATGTGTTTTAGGATAGGGGCGAAGATAGCGGCGCATCCCTTTATTATGAATAACGGTATATTGTCAATGCCAGTGGAATTCGTGAGTTTGAGTTTTTTGATGGCTAGCAGAATGGAGGCCTCGCTGATTGAAAGTGTCGAAAGTTTATCGGCACACGGGGACAAATTTGAATACGGGTAATTGTTAAAATCGGTGAGGTTGTCAGAAGCGATGGTGCTGAAGACATTAGAGAATTTAAATTTAAAGATATGGTGGAAGTTTTTGGTTTGAGTCTCTCATTCACATAAGCCCACAGGTGCTTAGGGTTAGAGATCGATTTTTCGTAAACCAAGGACGCGTGATCTTTTTGGTCCCGTTTTAGAAGACGCTTGACGTCCTTACGAACCGTTTCGTATGTTAACCGGTCCGCATGTTGTCCACACCGTTTGAATTTGCGATGGAAGATATTCTTCCTTTTCAAGGCAGTAATAAGTTCCGCCGAGTACCAATACGGATGTCGATATTTGGTTTTGGGCGACGCTTTCGGAACGTGACGATGCATAGCGTCATGAACCCGAACGTTGAGCAAATCAACACACTTGTAAACGTCGCTATATTCGTAGAGGAATGACCAGTCAGCTCTGGACAGCTCAGAGTATAGGCTATGGTAGTCTCCCTTCTTGAAGTTGAGCTTCGCGTCGGACGGAGGAGCTGTGTTGTGTTGTATGTCACCGTGGTAGGTGACTAATAAGGGTGTGTGAAAGCGATCTACAGGGACAAGTGGTACATCTGGTGACATCGATGTGACCAGACAGTTGTTGGTCAAGATGAGATCCAAGATGTTGCCATGTGAATTATGGACCGTATTGGATTGAGTCAGGTTACAGTCAGAGCATAAGTCAATTACGGCCTGGGCTTTTCCACGGACATTGGGATTACAATTGGTATTGGAAAGTGATGACCAATTTACGCCAGGTACATTAAAGTCACCAAGTAGAATTATGTCGCAATTTAAGCTGGAGAGGTTAGATGATAGGGTGAATAGGACGGTGGTAGCAGTCTCGAATTTAAGTTTAGGCGTTAGGTAGAGATTTCCAATTAATAGGGTGGTATCGGCAGTTTTTATTTGTACAAAAACACTGTCCTCTGAGGTTTCAAGGTCGGGACGGCGCAGAGAGGTAAAAGTGTTGTGTATGGCAATCAATACGCCACCACCGAGCGTAGTGCCGTCAGTTGAAGGCCTGTCAGAACGATAGACAGTATAGTTGTCCGGAAAAATGTCCTTGGTGAAGTGATTCGGCGTTAGCCAGGTCTCAGTCAAACAAATGATTGGATAGTTATTCAGGAGAATATTGGAATAAAGTTCATGTGTTTTGGTTCGTAGACCGCGCACATTTTGATAGAAAATATCGAATTTGAGAAAGCGTTTACGACCCATTATTGTCATTCGTAGGTTCAATGGATGATGGTACTAGAGCAGGGCTCACGCCAGCAGAGGAAGAAGCAGTCTGAACTGTTTGCATACCAGGACCAGTTCCTGGAAGAACTTTCGTGGGTGACTGTTGGTGGGAGATCGAAGCTGCGGACTCTGATTCGTGCTTCCTCGTTTTGTGTAGTGGTCCCACAAATTCGTTCAGTAGACAATCGCTCGGCCAAGTATTGACATCCAACAGCGTGTCAAACTCAGATTCCTCGGTCGATACATGAAACGAGGAATAGGAAGGATAGCGAGTTTTAAGACGAGTGCAAATAAGGGTCGACAATGAGTTTTCGGACTCAAGGCAGGCCCTTAGGTCTAGAGCAGTAAGAAGCGGATGAAGGCGAGTGACAAAAACGGCTCGACGACGAGGTTTGACCACCTTTGGAACAGCCTTCAATGAGGTGTTTGTGTTAGAACCCTTTAATTTAAGGATGTATTTATCATTAGAATGACGTTGACGATCGACCTTCTTGACGCCTGTGCTCGAAATCTGGCCTCGTGGCTTAGTGTTGTTCATCTGGCTGCGCGAATTGCCAAAGGCAGCTTCGCTTGAGGCCTGGTGGACATCAGGAAGTGACGTGGCCCTGCCGTCCCTACGGGCAACGACAGCACATGGGTTATTTGGGGGAGCGTTGCTGTCGGAGGAAGCTTCTGAGCCGGGTTGCAGCTGGTGATCATTTGACGACGGCTTATTCTGCAAAAGCCGCTTCAGCTCAACGTTATCCTGCTTTAAATACGCTATGTCAGTTTGCATAGTAGCCAGGCGATTCAGAATTTCGACAACTGCATCCTGCAAAGCAGTCTGGGCCGACCCCTTGTCCCGTGTGAGGCTGTCAGCCTTGTGGAATTCGTTGAGAATTTCATAAAGAATAGATGGAGTTAAATGGTCACCATTACCGGAAGAGCGGCTGGTATCGCACGTATAATACTATATATTATATTTCATATTTATAATATAATACTATATATTATATTTCATATTTATAATATAATACTATATATTATATTTCATATTGATAATATAATACTATATATTATATTTCATATTAATAATATAATACTATATATTAAATTTCATATTTATAATATAATACTATATATTATATTTCATATTTATAATATAATACTATATATTATATTTCATATTTATAATATAATACTATATATTATATTTCATATTTATAATATAATACTATATATTATATTTCATATTTATAATATAATACTATATATTATATTTCATATTTATAATATAATAATATATATTATATTTCATATTTATAATATAATACTATATATTATATTTCATATTTATAATATAATACTATATATTATATTTCATATTTATAATATGAAATGAAATGAAATGAAAATCTTTATTTAGAGTGCTTTGCAACAGTTCATAAAGGACCAGCAAGGCAAAACACTGAAATTAGTTATATACATAAACAAGGTATAGAAAGAATCACTTGAAAAATATTTACAAATACAAAGTTAGAAAATGCAGCGATACATTAATTGAAATAGATGCGGTTGACAGGAGAAAAAATTACACAAGATTTAAAATCGATGAATATTTACATGAAAAGATGTCAAATTGAGTGGCATAAGAATTGCATGTCTGTTGCATACGCAAAATAGGGGAAATTGGTTTTGACTTTTTAAACGGAATTTGTTGACGGGTGCTATGAGATGGTATATGGAAGTTTAGGTGGGGGGTTAAGGTAATAACGTTAGAGTGTTTAATCAATTTCCAAAGGAAAATAATTTCGCGTTTGTGTAAGAATAACTGGATCGTTTCCAAGTTTAAGTGGTCTAGGAGGTAAGTGTAATGATACGGTTTGGTCTTGAAAAAGTGTGTATATTATATTTCATATTAATAATATAATACTATATATTAAATTTCATATTTATAATATAATACTATATATTATATTTCATATTTATAATATAATACTATATATTATATTTCATATTTATAATATAATACTATATATTATATTTCATATTTATAATATAATACTATATATTATATTTCATATTTATAATATAATACTATATATTATATTTCATATTTATAATATAATAATATATATTATATTTCATATTTATAATATAATACTATATATTATATTTCATATTTATAATATAATACTATATATTATATTTCATATTTATAATATAATACTATATATTATATTTCATATTTATAATATGAAATGAAATGAAATGAAAATCTTTATTTAGAGTGCTTTGCAACAGTTCATAAAGGACCAGCAAGGCAAAACACTGAAATTAGTTATATACATAAACAAGGTATAGAAAGAATCACTTGAAAAATATTTACAAATACAAAGTTAGAAAATGCAGCGATACATTAATTGAAATAGATGCGGTTGACAGGAGAAAAAATTACACAAGATTTAAAATCGATGAATATTTACATGAAAAGATGTCAAATTGAGTGGCATAAGAATTGCATGTCTGTTGCATACGCAAAATAGGGGAAATTGGTTTTGACTTTTTAAACGGAATTTGTTGACGGGTGCTATGAGATGGTATATGGAAGTTTAGGTGGGGGGTTAAGGTAATAACGTTAGAGTGTTTAATCAATTTCCAAAGGAAAATAATTTCGCGTTTGTGTAAGAATAACTGGATCGTTTCCAAGTTTAAGTGGTCTAGGAGGTAAGTGTAATGATACGGTTTGGTCTTGAAAAAGTGTGTATGGGCAAGTTCGATAAATTTTCGTTGCACGCCTTCGATCCTCTCAATCAAGTAGCTGGCACAACCACCCCAAGATAGAGCGTCAAATGTTAATTTCGTTCGCACTAGGCTAAGGTAGAGATTGCGGAAGCTTTTGGCGGAATGCAGTGCCCTCGCCAGGCGTAGGACTCCAAAAAGCAGGCGACGCGAGCGACCGACTGACCAGGAAATTTGTACATGAAAATAAAGGCCCTGGTCGAAAAAAGTTCCAAGGTCCTTAAGTGTTTTAGTTCTCGGTACATGCTCATTGTTGACATGATAATTGGTCGCGATGGTATTGCATTTCCGTGTGAAAGATATGGCTAGGCTTTTGGAACCGTTGATTAGCAGGTTATTGTTTTCGCACCATTGGTGGATTCCTCCCAGGTCCGATTGTAGGGCTCTGCAGTCCGCAATACTGGTAATGGTTTTATAAATTTTGTTGTCATCAGCAAATTGCTTTACTGATGAGGACTTGACCACTGATGGAAGGTCATTGGCGTAAATATTATAAAAAAGGGGGCCCAATGAGCTGCCCTGGGGTACTCCGCAGGTAGTGGCATAGGACACGTCAGTCACACATCCGTTGCATTTTAGAATGTTTTTGCGCCCGGACAGGTAATCTTCCACCCATATCGCCGCTGAACCTGCCAGACCGTAGTGTGATAATTTCTTTAAAAGAAGCGGGTGCGAAACTCTGTCAAATGCTTTCGACAAGTCAAGTGACACGACATCAACTTGTCCTTGGCTCAGAACGGTTGGCATCACATCATTCAAGAAGGCAACGTGGTTAGTTTCCACGGAGCATCCTTGTAAAAAACCGTGCTGACAATCGGTAAAGTTCTAATACTATATATTATATTTCATATTTATAATATAATACTATATATTATATTTCATATTTATAATATAATACTATATATTATATTTCATATTTATAATATAATACTATATATTATATTTCATATTTATAATATAATACAATATATTATATTCCATATTTATAATATAATACAATATAATATATTTCATATTTATAAAATAATACTATATATTATATTTCATATTTATAATATAATACAGTATATTATATTCCATATTTATAATATAATGCAATATATTATATTTCATATTTATAATATAATATAATGCAATATATTATATTTCATATTTATAATATAATACAATATATTATATTTCATATTTATAATATAATACAATATAATATATTTCATATTTATAATATAATACTATATATTATATTTCATATTTATAATATAATACTATATATTATATTTCATATTTATAATATAATACTATATATTTTTTTTTTTTTTTTTGTTTAAGCCAACTCAAACAAGGAGCTGACGTTTATTTAATGCTTTAAAAAATACACCAAAAAAAAACCAACAACAAACAAAAAATATATACATTTTTTACAACAGTTTTTTTAAAACTACTTTGCCGCACTCTAGTGAACATATTTTGGTGTCTAAAAATTGTTTGAAAACGAACTTTTCTTTTCTGTTAAAGAACTCGAATTCGACAAGAATACATAACAATAATTTCTTATTAAAAAAGGACTTTAACATATACATTGGGTCGCCGTCTCGGAAATTCATTTTAGCGTGGTACGTTAAATAAATTGACAATTTGGCTATATTAATTAGAATTGTTATTAGTTTAAAGTTCAAAATTTTTACTCCAGCATAAACCCAGTAAAGTTTATTCTCTAATTTAAAATTGGTATTAAAATCTCTTATAAAATTTTCAATATCGGTTAAAAACATTTTTGTTATTTCGCATTTGAAAAATATATGTTTGATGTCGCCTCTATGTTTTTCGCATAGTGGGCAGATCGAACTGACATCGTAAAGTCTTTCTGCTAAAATCGGAGTAGTAATATTTGCCGTTGCAATTCGCCAAAGAATATTATTTTCTTTGGGGAAGAAAGTTGAAAGCCATACAGTGTTTAGTTTTGGATTCACGCCTTGTTTATCGTCGAGTATTTTAAGGACTCTATCTTTAAGGTTTTCGGATACGGGTAGAATTAACCTTTTAATTTGATGTTTTGATGTTTTTTCAAGGGGGATTAATTCATTATCTAAAATTATTTGGAGGTTCAATTGGTAATTTGAGTATTGATTTTGGTTATTTGATTCGTATATAAAATCAAAGGTTTCTTCGCATAGTTTAACAATTTTTTTCCACTGATTCGATAGAGCGCGTTCGGTTTGTGGTCTTAGATTCCCATTTATGAAGGGATTTTTGAAACACATTTCTTCTTTGTTAAAGATGTCACTGTAAAACGAATATCCAGGGGTCTTCCATTTCGGGTGGTAAAAATCCAATACCAAAAACGGGTTGTAAAGTATTGGGAGCTTTAGGATTTCAATGATGTTGGTTGGCTTTTTCAAGCGCACCGGACAAGTACGCCAGAAATCAAACATATCGGCATAGTACCTCGGTAGGTAGTTATAATTTAAATCAATGTTAGGCATTCCTAGAACTTCGTAACCAAGTTTAAAGACGTTCGTATTTTGAAGATAATGATTAGCAAAAGCACCTTCTACCGGATGACATTTCCCAGCTATTAAATTTTTTAATTTGGTGATAGCAAAGTTTTTCCACTGGAGAGCTAACGTTTGTACGCCAAAACCACCTGAGATTGTACTTTGTTTAATGTCTTCGCGGTTGAGCCAGTGCTTTTCATTTGACCAGATGACATCGATGCAAGTACGAAAAAGCTTTTCTGATAGGGTTGTTGGTGCGATAACAATAGGTAGAATATAATAAAATTTGCTTAGGAAAATGTTGCATAATTGGGCGCGTATTTTAAATGACAATTTTTCCGAAGTTCGAGAGAAGTTCGTCAGATCTTCGATAATTTCATTTCCGAGCGTCTCGGCGTGATCTTTTAAACTATCTTCCTTGGTAGTGAAAGTAGCACCCAGAATTTTAATTTGTTCGCTACTCCACGTTACGTTAATTGGGCTGTCTGTCCTGCCCCTCCAACTTCCTAACCAGAGGCCGTTGCTTTTGTTTAGATTAAATTTGGAATTACTGACGGCGCTATAAAGTTGACATTCCTCGTTTAAAATGTGGAAACCAATATTTGTAGTTACGAATGAATTTAAATCGTCAGCGAAAGACATTACGGTTAAGGGTCTTGGTAGAAAAGGCAGGTTTATTGAATGATTTGCTAGCTGCTTTCTGAGATGGCAGAGTAAGGGTTCGATGGACGGGTTAAATAAAAAACTTGAAAGTGGGTCACCTTGTCGGATGCCCTTTGCAACTTGAATTTTTGACGATAAAGTGTTATTCACTTTAATACGAGCTTCGGCTGATGTATATACGGCTTGAATAAAATTTACAATAATGTCTCCGAAACCAATATGTTTTAAAATCTCAAATAAATAAGAATGTTTGACACGATCAAAGGCTTTTGCCTGATCGAGGGAAATGATCGCGAGATTTTCACTTGAACTAAAATTATAGTGGTGTATGACGTCTCTCAAAACGTTTAGATTTGATGAGATGTTTCTTCCTGGGATGCTCGATGTTTGGTCGACGTCTATTATTTTCCCAATTTTTTTCCGAATTCTGTTTGCGATACATTTCGATAAAATTTTAAAATCAGCGTTTAAAAGTGAAATTGGTCTCCAGTTGGATAACAGCTTTGGGTCACCGTTTTTAAATAGAAGTGTGATGATGGCGATGCTAAAAGAACTTGGTATATTCTCGAGGTTTAAAATAGTTTGAAAAATTTTAAAAATTGTGTTTCCTATTAGAGGCCAGAAATGCGAGAAGAATTCGTTTGTGAGCCCGTCTTTTCCGGGTGATTTGTTTGTAGGTAAGTTTTTAATAACGTTGTCTATTTCCGCCTTAATTAGAGTGCTATTGCATTCACTAGTGTCTTCGTGATCTAATTGCGGTAAAATTTTTATGTATTCGTGGCAGTCTTCAGTGGACTCATCGGCGAAAAATGTTTTGTAATATTTTACAACCTCGGTGAACAATTCACCCTGTGTTTTAGTTACTTGTCCATTTTCTGTTCTTATATTGGTGATTTTATTCACCGTTTTATATTTTTCTTGTTTTAGCAATTCTTTCGAAGGATATTTCATCGCGACTGTGGATTCAATTTTGGTTCTGGTAAGTATCCCCTCCGTTTTTATTTTTTCAATTTCTAGTAATCTTTTTAATAATTTAATTTTTTCATCTTCGGATATATGTGGTTCACGAAGAAGTTTCTGCGTTATCAGTTTCGCTTCATCGTTTTTGTTTACTCTGGATTTGTAAGTGTATTCCTTAGTGATACATTTTATTAAGTGCTTTGTTTTTTCCCACCAAGGTAAAAATTGTTCTTCTTCTATCGGAAATTCATTCAGACGCTTTTTCCAGAAATTTTTGAAAATATTTTCATAGTGTACGTCATTTAGAAGTGAGTTGTTTAAACACCAGGTGTCGCTGATATTTCTTCGGACGCTTACGTCTTCGAAGTTTAGATTTAACATGATCGGTTGATGGTCGGACTTACATCCACCGAAAACTACTTGAATGTCTTGGACCAATGGCCAAATAGTTGGCGAGACATAGTATCGATCTAGTCGGGCTCTTTGGTTCGGATACGAGTAACTTTTCCAGGTCATTTGTTTTCCATCTGGGTGGAGCGTGCGATATACATCCATCAATCTATATTTCTTTATTACTTGTTTTAGTTTTCTTTGTACCGATATCCTAGTTTCTACCGTATTACTTCTGTCTAAATTAAAATCGTCAGTGCAGTTAAAATCACCCAATAAAATTATATTTGTCGCGTTGTTGTTGTCGATGTGTTCTGAAATTTCGTTAAAAAGATTTATCGCGGCGGTGTTTGATTGCGGTACATAGCAGTTATAGATAAAATAAATAAAATCTGAATTTGGAGAGTTTAAAATGCAGCATTGCAGGAAACCTTGCATCAGTATTTGGGTTTCGATTTTTATATCGTTGTTCCGTATAAATTGTTTTTCGTATAACGTTGCGGTACCTGCTTGATGATTAGTTAATCCGTTAAAAGTATAGTTGTAATTGTTGGTAAAAAAATTTCCGGTAACCGGATTCTTGAATAAAAAAGTTTCTTGCCAAAAAGCCAATGTACAATCGGCGGACTGTAGCATACTACATTCTTGGATAAATTTGGTTTTGTCATTTAGTCCTTTTGTATTGTGCGTTATAATTTTAAGGCCTTTCATCATTTTTTTTTTTGGTATTTTGTTCAAATTTAGAAAATTAGGGTTTCCTCAGGTTTTCGATTACGGTTTTTAATCTGATAATTTCGTTTTTATCTTTTTCAGTGTTAAGGCGTTCTTTAATTATTTGGTTAGCTAGGTCTCTGAAATTGGTTGTATATTTGGCGGCGCACAGTTTTTGTTTTCTGTTTCCCCGGACATCTTCTAGAAAAAGTTTAAACGATTTTGGTGATAAAGCTGGCTTATAAGTGTTAGTATTTGTTATGGTGCTACTATCTGATAAGGTTCTTGGTCTTTTACTGGATTCGGAATTTGGCTTGACTGGTGTAGTTTTTGAGGTGGTTCGTTTCAAATTTACTGTATTTTCGGGTGACGAAGCATTTTTTTCATTCGGTATTTTACCGTATGGTGTGCTAAAAAGCTCATTGGAGCCAATATTAGAAATGTTTAAATTCATGACGCTTGTGTTTGATGTAGGTTTTTCCGGTGATTTGGCAATATCTGCCCAGCTGGGGATTTTTTCCGGTGTGGATGTGGAGGCGCCTGCCGCCATATTTAAGTTTACTCGTTTGCTTATGGAGTTATTAAAAGCTTCCGAAGAATTTTCGTTTTCTTCTACAGCTTTATCGACATCAGACCTATCTTTTATTTGTTGATTTTCATTGAACTTATCTTGGGCGCGTTTTTTATAGCAATTTTCGGCGGTGTGACCTCTCCTTTCGCAGAAATCACAATTTTTTTAGTTGGTTTTTCGAAAAAAATAACGTAGGTTTGGTTTTCGTATTTTAGATTTATACGCTCTGGGAGTTCTTTTTCAAGCAAAATATAGAATTGTCTCTTAAAAATAAATAGCGGGCTTTCTAATGATGTTTGTTCTTCGGTGGTAGGATTTACATATATTCTTGAAACTTCTGACGTAATTTTACCAAATTTTGAAATAAACTGATTTATATATTCGTCAGGGATTTCGGGCATCACATTTGAGATAATAATTTTTTCAGACGATCTAGTAAGTCTTTCAACGTTTACTTGCTGGTTGTTAATTTCGAACCCTGACATTGCAAGGTCTTCAGCCATGGGGATGGTTCTGAGGTAGGCTAACACTCTACCTTTGGAAATACGGCCACAATATATGGTATTTGACTTACCAATTTGATTGTTGATAGCTATTGCGTATTGTATTGCTGAAATCTCTGGAACCGAATTGAAAACCACGGCATGCTCCCGTGTCACAACTGGTGGTATTGGTCTTACTGGTCTTGATTTGTCCGGGGGGTCGTTACTTGAAGGGAAAACCTTCGAGGGATCATTTGGCCTCAACGACATAGTCGCTGAGGAAAAAGCGAAAAAGCAACTCTACTAAGCCTTATACGGCGTAAACAAACGCGCGTAAAAACGGAGCGAAAAAAACACACGTCTTACCTCGACGGAGGTTCAACGTATTATATATTATATTTCATATTTATAATATAATACTATATATTATATTTCATATTTATAATATAATACTATATATTATATTTCATATTTATAATATAATACTATATATTATATTTCATATTTATAATATAATACTATATATTATATTTCATATTTATAATATAATACTATATATTATATTTCATATTTATAATATAATACTATATATTATATTTCATATTTATAATATAATACTATATATTATATTTCATATTTATAATATAATACTATATATTATATTTCATATTTATATTATAATACTATATATTATATTTCATATTTATAATATAATACTATATATTATATTTCATATTTATAATATAATACTATATATTATATTTCATATTTATAATATAATACTATATATTATATTTCATATTTATAATATAATACTATATATTATATTTCATATTTATAATATAATACTATATATTATATTTCATATTTATAATACAATATATTATATTCCATATTTATAATATAATACAATATAATATATTCCATATTTATAATATAATACAATATAATATATTTCATATTTATAAAATAATACTATATATTATATTTCATATTTATAATATAATACAATATATTATATTCCATATTTATAATATAATGCAATATATTATATTTCATATTTATAATATAATATAATGCAATATATTATATTTCATATTTATAATATAATACAATATATTATATTTCATATTTATAATATAATACAATATAATATATTTCATATTTATAATATAATACAATATAATATATTTCATATTTATAATATAATACTATATATTATATTTCATATTTATAATATAATACTATATATTATATTTCATATTTATAATATAATACTATATATTATATTTCATATTTATAATATAATACTATATATTATATTTCATATTTATAATATAATACTATATATTATATTTCAGATTTATAATATAATACTATATATTATATTTCATATTTTTATTTTTTTATTTTTTTTATTTTATTTATTTTTTTTTTTGCTTAAGCCAACTCAAACAAGGAGCTGACGTTTATTTAATGCTTTAAAAAATACCCAAAAAAAAAACCAACCAACTCACGAGATGTCGAAAAACGCTATTCTATAAAATATTTGTCGAAAAATGCTACTCGAATTCGATGGACTTCTCGAAGTCGATCTCGACGTGTCCGAAGCTTACGAGATCGCTTTCGACAGAGGTTTCAACCAATCATAGAGCTAGTAGTTCTTTTTAACCACCTCCCCCCCCCCCCCTTCTCCCGTGTTGCCAAAAAGCTACCACTACCCAAACCGTCTTTTTTAGGGAAAAAAGCAATGGCGCTTGCTATAGCTCGGCTTGAATTGTTCATGATGAGACAAAAATTCCACTATTGCCTCTTGCTGGGAAACTGAAACACGACTTTGTCTCTCCGACATTGAAAAAATTAGTTCAGCGATCAATTTATTTCTTTATAGAAGATAATTCTAGGCTAATAAAAGAAATTTCACTAAAAAAACACAACCAATTCTTTACACCAAAACTTTTTACTAAACAATAAATCCTTTGGACTTTAAGTATACTGCAGTATTACAATGAAAATAAATATCCTTTCTCTAAACTATAAAACATGTGCGTTTGTAATCAGCTGTTTTTGTGATGGTGTATTCTTATTGGTCGGAAAATAGAGAGCCTATGCGCGATTACAACCGGAAATATGTAGAACCCACGTGGTCTACTCGCTTGTCGAGAGTCGAGATGTATCACCTCGAAGTCGATTTCGATGAAGTATAGAATAGCGTTTATCGAGAAATGACTTCTCGATCGAAGTGATCGCCTTCGAGATCGACTTCGAGTCGACATCGAGAGTGAGATCGAGATAAATTAGAGAATAGCCTCCCAGGGTGGCCAGACTTCCTATATTTCCTATATTTTTAATGCCTTCCTACAAATTCCTTTATTTTCACCTATTAAGCTGTATTTTTCTATTATTTATCGTTCTTTTGAAATTAAAAGAACTTTTTTGTACGCATAATAGAACATCTAGTGAAAACCAAGAAAACACTGCCACTTTCGAACAAAATCTTCAAATGTGCGGGCTTCGTAAATCCGCTAAGTGATCGAATAATGCAAGAAGGCAGTGTACAAAAAATTATCAATATTCTTTGTGATTTGAGTCAAACTATACCGATATGCAATAATTACCGTATTATTTTTCCTATATTTTCCAATTTAGTGTCCTATAATTCGCCTATAGACCTTTCCATAAAACGTTCGTTACGGCAAGGCTTTTCTATAGCCTTGGTTACGGTAAGAGGGGGAAGGAAATTGGTGGTAGGTGACCACTGGGGTGACGTAGATAAAAACAGTGAAAGCACGCAGAAATATTTTATGGAAAGGCCTAGTTATTTGCCAATATTTACCTATAATTCACCTATTTTATTTCCTATATTTTCCAATAATTCGCCTCAAAAATTCCTATTTTTCCTGTAAAACTTTCAAAGCCTTTCCCTAGTCACCCTGAAAGCCTTAATATGTCAAAAAAGCCATCTGGTTATAAGGCAACAATTTTTGTATACCGTAATACTGTAACCTGAATTAAGGGCTTCAAAAGTCGCATGATGACTTAGGCCTAAGGTGGTGCCTTGGGTATTAGCCTAGCTGATTATTATTATTATTATTATTATTATTATTATTATTATTATTATTATTATTATTATTATTATTATTATTATTATTCTTTTACGGAGGGAATCCATAGCTTAACTACATGTGGAGGGGACCCGTTAGGGGAAAAAATTTCAATAGTGGAGGCATAGGTAGTACGGCCGTGGGGGCCGCCACATGGGAGATTGTAAAGGGGGGGGGGAATACGCTCACAAAAGAGTGTTATCAGCAAGCACTATATAAACAGTAACTTTCAGGTCCTGATTCTCGGAAATATTATTTCTTGGAAATTTCTTTGGAGATGTTTTATTGAAGCGTCTATTCGCGGGACCCAACCGCCCCGCCTACACGCTACTATGATATTTGAATTTCGTACCAATTGATACAGGCGCCATCTAACTAAAAAAATCGTTCGCGTGTCGCTACCTTATTTCCAAAACCAGGTAACTTGAGAAATTCGGTTTGTTTGGAAATCAATTTAAATGAACGTGTTCGCTACCATATTCCAAAACTAGGTAACTCAAAATTTCGGTTTGTCTAAAAAGTAATTTAAGATGTTTTTACACACAATCCTAAGGATTTGTGTGTATTAGTCTCACGTACAGTGTAGCCGTTGCCGCCGATGCCGCCGTGTCACGCATACCTCTTCAACGGTTATAACTAGAAGAGTCAATGATATCTCGTTCAAAAGTACATATATTACCATTGATAGCCTTTCATAAAGTTTTCAAATCGGAGCCCAAGAAGTTGGGAATTTGCCCAATTTACTATTTTCGGTGATTTCCTTTATGTGGTAGATATTTTGTTTAAAATTAAGTCCGATAACGTTAAAAAAAATATTATTGGATAGGTTAGGATTCAGCGGACCTACAACTTCGGTCATATCAGTAAATATTAAATTTAAGTATAGTTTTCAGGGTAATTTACGGGACCCCAGTTTTCGTGGTTTTATATTTCCGCCTAAAAATCTACATATATTTAAGTCCGATTATCATGAAAGTTATATTTTTGAATAGCTGTGGTTTACATATAACCTAGAATTGTAAAAACGTTCCTTAAATTTAATTCTAAGTAAGGTTTTTTGGGCAGCGTATACGGACCCCCGCAATTTCCAACATTGTAAATCCGCGTGTTTATAGAGGTCTACGCGCCCATTTCCCTCTGGCGTTTTTCAAGGCCGTTCAGAGTGGGCCGCGCTTTCAACGTATGACCAGAAGTACAATTAAGTATGACACTGATCTACCTAGTCTTCGGCGTATGACCAGAAGTAATAAGTGTGACACTCAATAAGTGTGATCAGAAGTAACAAATAAGTGTGATCCGAAGTAACAAATAAGTGTGATAAGAAGTAACAAATAAGTATGAAACTAATCGAACTAGTCTTTGTCGTATAACCAGAAGAAATAAGTGTGACACTCAACGGCTGACTAGTAGTAACAAATAAGTGTTATCAGAAGTAAAAAATAAGAGTTACACTGATCGAAGATTCGAAGGTATCTTCGATGATTTCAAAGTATGACTAGAAGTAACAAATAAGTGTAAATTTGTATATATGTGTGACCGTGGATATATTTTGGTTGTGATAACGGCGCTGCAGGTTGCTGTGAATAGCTCAAACAAACTTAACACATTAGGAGGATTGTGTGTATTCTGACCTGACCGTCGTACGTCTTGTTATTCTATTCACTGTTTTGTAACGAAGCGATTAATCACTTCCACCACATGACTTCCGAACAATCGGCCTCCGTTTAAGTTGCTGTAGTTGGTTACCATGGTAACTATATTGCTTATATTTTCGGAGTTCCGGAAATAAGTGGGTAAACGCTATTGACTACGCGCAAGACAGTGATTTCGAAACTAGAAACTTTCACCTTTTTTAAATCAGCTAATTTTTAACCCAAACTTCGTTCCACGCCATATGCAGTGGCGGATACAGAAAAAAACCAAGGGGGGGGGGCTAAAAGACATCTTGAGCTATGGGTGTAATAACAAATAATCAAGTCACATGCAAAGTTTAAGCGTCGAAGATACAGCTCTGAATAAGTTGCCTATGTAACCTGGCAATATAATTCACAGATAATAGTGTTGAATATTGTTTAACCAGCAATGACCCAAGTCAGTAAGACAATGAAAATTAAAGATAATTTATTACTTTACATTTAAATTAATTACAAGAGTTAAAATTGTTAAATGGTATATCAAACCCCGAACTCAGATCTGCGAATGAGACTTACGTCGTTAGTTCGGCCGAATATATTTCTACTAGAGAACCTACTTGTAACATAAAAAGTCTATATCGTTGTTTATCTTCCACACTCGCCCTGGATGAAGACTTTTTCTTGCGGATGTAGATTGAATCTCTGGCGAAGACGTACGAAGACCTCGGTTGATAACAGTTTAGTTAGAATATCGGCCAACTAATCTTCGCTTGGAACAAACATCACATCCAGTACTCCTTGATGCACCAACTCTTGGACGTAGTACGGTCGGATAGTCGGATACTAAAACGATTTGTACGGCGGTCGAACTCTGAATTTCGGATGAGATTTATAGTGAGGGCGCATGGTTACAAAATATACCGGAATTGTTCGAAATTGGTATACAGCTCTTAAAATTGATATACACGTGCCTTGAACTATACTCTCGACTACCTAAATTTTATTTTTCAAAAAAACCGACTGGAAAAACTTTTATAAACAAAAAACGCTCTTGTTGTCGAGGGCGCGCTCATCTTAGTTTAATGGTGTTTTTAAAATAAATTTTCTAAGTTGCACCGTATCTCCGCAGCTTTAGGAATAAAAAAGGGTAAATCGCGTGTAGCTCGCGTGGTAAAGGTGGTAAAGTTATGAAATTTTTTATGGTGATACGTGTCACAGTACTACTTAAAACCTGATATGGAACCTCATCAAGATATTTTTTTTACTTTACGTTTTTAACGATTTTTCGTTTTTCTCCATAGGGAAAAATGGCATATCAGGTTTTAAGTAGTACTATGACACGTATCACCATAAAAAAATTCATAATTTTTCCACCATTATCACCCGAGATACACGCGATTTACCATTTTTCCCCTAAGGGGAAAAATGGTAAAAAACGTCAAGTAAAAAAATACCTCGATGTGGTTCCATATCAGGTTTTACGTAGCACTGTGACACGTATTACCATAAAACAATTCATAACTTTACCACCTTTACCACGCGAGCTACACGCGATTTACCCTTTTTTATTCCTAAAGTTGCGGAGATGCGGTGCAACTTAGAACATTATATTTTAAAAACACAATTAAACTAAGATGCGCGCGTCCTCGGCAATAATGGCGTTTTTTGCTTATAAAAGTTTTTCCAGTCGGTTTTTTTGAAAAATAAAATTTAGGTAGTCGAGAGTATAGTTCAAGGCACGTGTATATTAATTTTCAGAGCTGTATACCAATTTAGAACAATTTATCACCATGCGCTCTCACTATTATAACACCGTCGTTGTCAATCCGAATTATTGGTAATTTGTTGTCTCGATTGACTTCCATATCAGGTTTGATGCTCTCAATCCAAACAACGCCTTCACTGTTTCCGTGGCGATGACCAGCTCGGCTTCCATAGTAGACAAAGTGACAGACTGCTGCTTTCGGCTGGCCCACGCAACTGGTGTTGATCCCAACAGACAGACTATCCCGGAAGTTGAACGTCGAGTCTTTTCGCAACCACCGTAATCTTCCTAGCACTAGGGAATTGTCGTTGTAGTATGATCAGCATTGAAAAAGAGACACATGGTACCGGAGAATACGTTTGACGGCGTTCCAATCAGATACAGTTGGTTTTTCCATAGATTGTGATGCTCGATTGACGGTGAACTCGATGTCCGGTCGTGTGCCCAGGGCTACGTAGCGAAGACTTCCTATGTCTGAAGTGTATATCGTCGCTGACTCTAACTTTACTCGACCTTCTTCACTCGTGTCTGGGGCAATGGCTGGCGTCTCAACAGGTTTACAGTTTAACCATATTGAATCTTTCCAGAACGTTTTCAATATAGGCGCTCAAATGCAGGAATATTGAGCCATCTTTTGTGAAATCAATTCTGATGCCAAGGTATGCTGAAGTTACTGTCTCAAAATCTTTGATGAATCGAAGGAGAAAATCATCGACAACTTTAGCAGTATTTCCAGCGATAAGACCATCGTCGATGAAGAGTACGAGGACTAGGGATACTTCTCCTTTTGAGTAAATATATAGGCAATAATCTTGATCCGCGGGTTTGAAACCTAAGTGTTTTAGAACTTTGTCAATTCGCTCGTTCCAACCGCGTGGCGATTGCTTTAGACCATATTAGCATTACCGGAATTACCATACTCTTCCGCTGTTATCGTCCAAACTATCTGGTGTTTCCTTTAGATTTCTTCTGGTAGTTTTCCATGTAGAAATGCACTCCTTACGCCGAATTGCTTAAGATAGAGTCGTTTCTGGGCAACAACGCTGAGAATGATTCTGAACGTCTGCAACAAAGGTTTCATCGTAATCGACCTCTTTCTACGAGTCTCGCTTTAAGTTTGACACTGGTTCCATCTTTCATTCCTCTTAATGCGAACCACTAATCTGTTCCCAATGACTTTACGCCCTTGATGAGATTCGATCACTTCGTTCATGAACGATAATTCATCGCCTTCGGGCACTTAGCGGAATCGATACTTGTACGAGCTTCTTCGGCTGTTCGTGGCAATGCATCACAGATCAGGAAGACTTTCTTTATCTTTGAACGATCTCTTAGAACTGGTCTGGCAGCTTATATAATAATCAGCTAGGCTAATTCCCAAGGCACCACCTTAGACCTAAGTCATCAAGCGACTTTTAAAGCCATTAATTCAGGTGGCCGAGTTACAATGCGTAGGAGGGTGGTGGCAAGCCCTTCATGCTACATTAACTATTACCGTTAACCATAACCTCAACAAGTTTTTATGAAAGGGGAAACCGAAGAGCTCTTGGGAAAACCCCTTCAATCATTGGGGAGATAACTTGAAAACTCAACGCGGAAGAAGTTGTTCCGAGTTTTCAGTGCCCAAAGCTGGGATCGAACCCGGCTCCTCTTGCTGCGAGGCGCAAGTGCTAACCACTCCGCCGCCCCACCTTCTTGTTCTTCTAGAGGTAAATGGACGGTCTGAATTCCACGCCTTTTGATTCTTGGCGATCGGGATCAGTAGCGTCGTATGTCTCCTCGCCTTCGCTGGAACCTTCGGCGCAGTCATCATTGATGGGATCGGATAACTTCTCACCATAGTTAATGATGTCTTCAGAGTTGAAAACCAGCTCGCCCTGACTCGACAGGTCATTAGAGGTAGGCGAATACGAGTCAATGATGCACCGTTCTGAATTAAATCTGACATCATCAAGCTCCGGAACCAGTGGCGTAGCTAGCATAGGTGACACCCGGTGCGGATATCATGGTGTGCTACTTTCTAGTCAAAATGTGAAAAAAATGTTTTTTATAAATTAAATTTTTTTCACGGTCGGGTGTCACCCCAAAACGGCCCCATACGGGTGGCACCCGGTGCGGGCCGTCCGGAAACGTAGACTATATCCGTCGGCATCGCTTTCGTACCCGACAAGAAGTCTCTTATAAGCCTTCTTCGACTGGTTTCTTCTCATTGATGTACTCTGTGCCGTTACCAGTGACCAGTTCTCGAACTATGTACTGATAGTTTCTGCACAAAGGCCAGGAAATCTTTAAAATGTTCGACGACTGTCGATTTCTTCGTCAAGAAATATGAGACTCGTATACCAGAATATTCATCCTTAAAGATAGAGTAATAGCGCTTGCCCTTCATAGATGGTGTCGGTGATGGTCCTCAGGTCGGAATTATTTCGTTCTCCTGGTTTCGTTGCTTCGTCTTTTCAACGTTGCCACTACGTGACTCTTATCTTGGTGTCCAAGTCGTTCATGCCAGACTTGAAGACCCGTTCTCTTTTCATATCCGGGATCATTTGCTGTTGGTCACCCGTACGGGCTTTGGATGCTTGCGCAGGGCACTATGATGACACCACCGATGATAGGGGATGATCCGTAAGCCTAGGTGCACCGGCATATTAAATTCTGACTCAGAATGCTTAGAGAAATTAATATCGGAATGTGTCGGTGCGACTGAATTTCTTAATAATAATAATAATATTAATAATAATAATCAGCTAGGTTAATACCCAATGCATCTATTACTTTCACACTCATCAGAAGAGCGGCAAAAAAAGGTTTCGTGCCTAATAGTAGACCTCGCTTCGTTCGGTCATTCAGGAAGTATGTGATCCTACGAGAGAAATCTTGGCCATAGAAATCTTGTACCTTCCAATGTAAAATGTAAAATTACAGCGCATAGAAGGCCGGATTAAACCATTAGAGGTCCCAAGAGCATAAAATTTGGTGTTTTCTTATACACCACTTGCAGTTTTGAACTATATGGTGAAATGTTGAAAATTCCGAAAAAACCTGCCAAAACAGTCATAGAAACGCAAACGGAAATAGCGGTGTTTGGTATGATGGAAATTAAATGAAACTGACCATAAGTAAACAAAAGTGAAATTTAAATATTTTAATAATTTATTTATAACTTTAACGATACTAGTGGTTTTCAATTAAGAATTTGGTAAGAAAATCAGTTTAGTTGCTGTTAATATCTTGAATAAAAAGTCAACGAAAATAGATAAAAAGCGTGGTCAAACAGTTGGTTTTCACCCAGTTTAAATCTAGAAAAACCCCGGGAGAAAAACTCAACCCCGTTTAAACCTGGGAAAAATCAAGGTTTTTTAACCTTATACCAACCAGTTCAAAGTAAATCTGACAGTGCGACATTTCTGTGGAGTCCCCTTTCCTTGATACCCTGAGCACGTACTGGTTTTGCTTTTATGATTAATCCAGCCATGCCTGCATAAGGCGAATTACTTATTTGTAAATCATGTGTAATGATTTCAGAAAATTTCTTTACGCGGATTAAATGTGGAAATCAAGGGGGCTGCTACTCCGTGTAAATAGTTTTTACTGTACTTAATAGATATGTACAGTATTTTTTCACCAGATTTTAAAAAGTTAACGTTAATATCGTGAATCGCGTATTTGATGTATTTCGCCTTGCACAATCTTGTTCTTCCAAAACATATTTTGAAACATCAGGAGTATACGCGACTTACGAGGTTACTGTCCACTTTCTAAATACTTCAAGAGATATACAATATTTTTCTAGTAAATCCAGAGATAGGACCCCAACCATTTGCCCACTCTCATTCCTGCTGTACTTGGCGATAGAAGACAATAGCTATGAGGAGGCCAAGCCCTAATAAAGAAATAAATACCAGGCCCACGATAACTCCTGGTCCAGCGCGTAGAGTGGGCGTTATGGATAAGGGTAGTTGATGGCTACTATTGTCTTCCAAAGATCGTGTGGTTATGGTAATTTCTTCTGTTGAGGTAGCAGTGCTTGTTTCTTCATACGTGGTATAGCCAAGATGTCCCGTCACAATGTTCGATACAACGGCCTTATTGCCAGCCTTATCGACGGTTCTCAAAGCGAAATACAAATCAACTTTACGTCCTTCAGTTGAGTTCCATTGCATGGTAAACCAGCATATCGCCGTTTGACGGTGACCACCTTCCAACATGACTGTATCCACAGGCAACTGACGCTCGTTATCGAAATTGGAGAAAAACCTGGTTCCGTTAAGAGTACCTCTAATATCCACTGAAGTCGCTGAAAGTAAAATATATTGAATTTATTTAATAGCTCTTATTATTAATTCCAAGAGTATTCAACTTTTTATATTAAAAAATAACTACAGTAATTAGAGTGATGTCAAGGCTACTAATCAAATAAATACTTGTTGCCAAGGCTACCATTGTGAAAAATATTTATTGTCAAGACTACCACGAAAGCGAGGGGCTAACCACTCTCTGAAAATCTGTACACCGATTACATAATTATGAAAATGAGTACAGCCTTTGGTAGTGCTAAATCTGTACTCATTTACGTAATCATTTTAGTGCAGTCAAAGCTACAGGCCTGTACACCGATTACGGGGAGTGATCAGCCCCTCGCACGAAAGGAGAGTTGAATAATCCGGTCTCGATGAACTCCTGTTATTTTTTATTAGCCTTCTTTTATTACCCATTCCTTCGTCAAGGTCATCACCAGCCGCAGTCCAAATAAGTGTGACAGCTCTGACCTCAAGTCTGCCATGGAGACGTAAAGCCTCCGAAATATGGACAACTTCCAAGTCGGTCACCCTATTAGGTTTTGTGGCATCTCGCTTGTCGTTATCAAAATTAACCAGTTGGAAATTTCCCAAATCCACGCTTCTGGTGAATTTTCCGGTTGCGTTAGTCACAATCTCAGCTTCGGGAATTATTTCATTCACTTGTCTGAAGTCGCTCAAGTCAAACTCCGATTTGGGAGGCTTTCCTGAAAGAAAAGTTCAAATGAAATCAAACGGTAGCGACAATTCAATTAGACTTATCATTTTACACGTATCGACCAACGCGAGAGCCTCATAAACTGATTTATTTTCATCTGCTAAGTAGACTTCCACAACACAATGGACCTCCGAGGCCTGTTCATTCATTCGTGCGGTTTCCGTAGTTAAACGGTAGGAGCGTTTTGAGTTTTGACGGTAAACCTAAGGCTGGTGGCTCGCTTCTAATTCTAGGCAGTTGAAGTTTTTCAAGCTCGAGGTCAAGCATGGAAAAGGTTGTTCAATGTTTATGTACTTCTCACTTTGGTCGCTACGTGGATCTATGTAAACTGAAAATTCCAATAAGGATCTAGGAAGAAACTTTCGCCGCTATAGTGGCGTGACAGAGCTAGAGGTTATATAAGCTGATTATTCCATTAGTAGTCTTGACAAAATACATTTATTCCATTGATAGTCTTAACAAAAGGTATTTATTCCATTGGTAGTCTTGACAAAATGCATTTATTCCATTGGTAGTCTTGACAAAATGCATTTATTCCATTGGTAGTCTTGACAAACTGCATTTATTCAATTGGTAGACTTGCAAATAATAATTTATTCCGTTGGAAGTCTTGACAACGTATGCTTTTAAAACGAAAAACACGGGCCATCTTCTTACAGAACCTCTAGCTCGGTGACGCCACTAGCGGCGAAACTTTCTTCTTAGATTTCCATTATGTTCTTGCAGTAACAATATTTTTTTACCGAAATTTATAGGTGCTTTCGGTATCGGTGGCGCTCCTGAAACTTTCCCGTAGAAATTGGGCCCGGAGATCTTTATTCGAGCTTGGCCATCGTTGACCACTGTAGTAACGGCGAAGTAGGGACCATTGCCGGAGAACGCCATGAAAAAGCAAGTGTATATTCCATCGTTTTTGATAACATCAGCTCCTAATCATGAAGGAGTAAATTGAAACAAGATTTTTCATCAGACATTAGTAGAGCAGTTTCCCCTTCAATAAAAACTTGTTGAGGTTAACGGTAATAGTTAGTGTAGGGAGCTGTTGGCTCGATCTCGTGGCATGCAGGGCTTGCCACCACCCTCCTACGCATTGTAACCCGGCCACCTGAATTAAGGGCTTCAAAAGTCGCATCTCTATATCTTTTCCTTGGTTTTTCAATGGGTTTTCTTTAGAAATTTGGGTCAATTTTCTGTAAAAAAACCCTTTTAAAGTTTTCTCTATAGAATTATCTGATTGGTTTTTGAGGAAACAAACACTTTTGTACTGGTAAATATAGTGAAATTTCTATAGAATTTACCGATTGTTTTTTTTAATATAAATTTTTCAATTTTAAATAGTGGCAATTCTATAGAATGGGCTTATTTGTGTTTTAGAAAACACCAATTTTTAACTGTTAATTATAGTAGAAAATCTATAGAATTTACCGAATGTTATTTCAGGAAACATTATAACCCATCGAAAGATGTTCTTAACAATATCTTAGAACACTAAAGGTTTTTCTTTGTTGTTTCTATAGAAAAACTGAATAGAATATCTATAGTATAACTTTCGAATTTTATTAGAGTTCTTATAGCTTTATTTATAGAATTATTTTAGAGTTTGTTATAGAATTCTTTGAATATTATAATTTACTTTTACGAAAACTCTCTTTAAAGCTTGCAGAGGAGCTCAGATTAACTCAGATTAACTTGGGGTAGATGCCACAACAAATAACATCCGAGTGAACCTAATTGAGAGTATTTAGAAAACAGATACTACACTTTGATCGTAGCCAAAAGGCCGAGAAGCTGACATTAAGTTTGAGATATTCATATTCATAACAAATGATTCAATTTATGCAAACGGTAAAATGCAAAAGATATAAAAAATTACGTCATATGTGGCGAACTGTGGCATCCACATTTCATACGAAATACTAGGCCTGAACAATCTCCTTCGCCGGCTTGATTTTTAAGAAGATCCAAAGTCTATTAATAATCGAAACGGTTTCAAATATTAAATTAAATTTCACTTAGAAAAACCATTAATGAATAACCAGAAAACAAGACTTTCAGTTAAGATGAAAGACCGGAGACTTGTTACCAGAACAAAGTGGAAATTAGATATCAGAAACCGTCAGAAGATGATCTTCCTGGCGACCAGACTTTCCGGCAGACCTGCAGAACAGACTTGGAGAATAGTTCTTCCGGTGGCGATTTGGAGACCCAAGTGACCATATATTCCGAATGAGACCTTGAGACTTGGATATCATATCTTGCGGTAGAGACCGACAACTTGTAGTCAGAGACTATTTATACGCTATGACCGGTAACACTGTGCATAGTCAATTAAATGCACCTTATTGCTTAATTTCGTAAAGTTGAGGGTATTTTCTTGAAAAGCATCACACTGTCTGCAACATAATAAGTAACTGGTCTTTGCTATTAATTATCGTTTCTTCCGTTAGTTGTGATACGTGTAAGTAGGCGAATAATGTGTTTAAAGGATCATGCTCATACAGTTTATGCAATGTATATTTCAACAAGCCAAATCTGGAACCCGCTACCCGGTTACTTATGCTGTTTTCTAAAAAAAACAATTGGTAAATCGCGTGTAGAAATTCCACTAAATTTACAAATGAATAATTGCTGTTTAAAAAACGGCCAATTTTACTATATACCCGTGAAAAACTGGTGTTTTAACAACAAAAAACACAGTAAATTCTATAGAAATTGAACTATAATTACCAGTGAAGTTTTTTAAAAACATTTAGTAAATCTATATAAATAACTTTAATAAAAGGTTCAGAAATTAACTCAAATATCGAAATAAAATCTACTAAAAAGCCAACGATAAACCATTAAAATAACCTAGGAAAAGTATTAAAAACCAAGGAAAACTATAGAGATAAAACTCAAAATGATCTTTTGTTATAGCAAATTGACCGAAATAGCTAAAGAAAATATATTAAAAAGCCAAAGAAAAACCATTAAAAAACCCGGAAAATTAATAGAGATAAAACTCGGGTTTTCAATAGACATATTTTTGTAATGACTAGATGGGATAGCTCGAAAACTTATAGAGTACTATGGGAATATCTATAGACATTTGAAGTTTTTAAAACCATAAACATTTCCTAAAAAAAGTTGTAGTTGCTGTAATTTTTATCACTTACCGGCCCCGTTGTCTCGTAGTTGTACTTCAACGCTTGCCCCAACTGGTCTGTAGATAGTGGTTTTAACTGTAGCGTTCAACACGGCGTTGTAGCCTTTCGTGATTCTAGCCAAAACCTTAAGATGGGCAGGGTAGGTTATGTTGGACTTGTCGAACCAAGATGAAGCTCGAATAGGTTGATCATTGGGATCGTTGACTTCCGACTTCAGGCTAACAGAGACATTCACTGTACGGTTAGCCTTGAAAACTACTAGCCACGTGCCAGTCTTCAAAACCAATAAATAAGATTTTAAAGTTCCTCTACCAACAGTAAATAGAAATGATAGAAATTTCCTCCAATCATATTTAGGGATTTCTCAAGCTTTATTTCCGGAGTTTGAGGCCATAGACAGTTTCAGCAGCTCATCAAATTGTGTGCGCGCGAATATTGAAAAAAATTGGCTGACGTTGGAACTCTGGTTTCCGGCATTTCAATAAGCAGAAGACGAATGAACCCCAGAAAGACATTAAATTGCAGAAAAAGGTTTGATTAATATCGTCAGTGAAAGTATGTTAAATAACATAAATATAATGATTACGATTTTAATTTACCAAGCCTCGATTTTAAATTTGGATGCTCTTTCGTACATAATATAGATACAAATTTTGACTAAATAAGGTGGATACTTTTCGTTTGTTCTGGAACAAAAAGTGTAAACGTATTACGCTAAATGAAACTACTCGGTTGTTCTGGTGTATAAATTTACTCTACACCTTGAACTATTTGTCAAGGGCAGAGCATTAGTGCTACACTCAGGCTTGGAAATAACGGTGGTCCCCTAGTCAAAAACCAGTTTATTATTTGCTTGGACTAGTTTTTTAATGCGTTTTTTTAAATTGAGGAGGGACCAGTTTAATAATTCAGGTTTTCAAGCAATTTTAGTTCCTTAAACATTTGGTTATACACTCCTAGCAAAAGCAAATATTCGCTCTAAACGTTACTTTAAACTAGGTAAGATGATCGAGGAGAGTCTTTCAACTTTTCTATTAGTTTCTGAACAATCTATTAGCCTTCGTAATAGTGTTAGGTCAACTTAGGTGAGAATGAAACTAGTCATAATAATAAATAAATTCATAATAAGAGGGCGAATGACAGACAGCCATACAACAGAGGCCAAAATGCTATTGGACCAGTAGAAAAATAAATGGGGCGGGGGTCACTTTTTGCATGGACCAGTTTAAAAAAACAACCTTATTTCCAAGCCTGGCTACACTTTCTACTCCTCAAAAGTCGGTGACAACCAAAATACGGTCTGGAAAATTTTGAACTCAATGTTCGCGGTTTGCATTTTCATAAGCTGCTGACTGGGCACCCGCAAATGCCCCCCCGTTGCCGAACTATGAACGCCCTAACAAAGGTAATTAGTGTTAGACTATGTAGAAAACATTCGTGCGGGCGCACATCACTGCTGAAACTGTCTAATATAATAACTAGCACTTTTAGCTACGTTCAAAGTATAAGTTATCGTACTTTGATTATATATGCCGACGAGCGACCACGTCAACTACCGTGAGTGTGGCGGGCTTCTGGGACCCCATACTTCTCGTACATCCACCATAGTTGGCCGGGTCCTATTCCCAAGTATAGAAAGGTTCTTTCTATCATTTCTTTTTATTTTTGGTTTTACCAAAAACAAATTCAGGTACCTAAGAATATGGAACTGCAGAAACTCTTGAATACTTTGTAGCGACTATTGGTCCCTTTTAGATTTTTAGATACACTCTTTCAGATAGACTATCGCCATACGCTTACGCGGTGTGATTAAAAACGGACGAACTTACGGTAAGAAGTATGCTAAAGTGGCCACAGAGACCAATACTCCATTATCTTAGGTACATCAATTCATTCTTGCGTGAATTGATGCATATACTGTACATCCATGAGTATAGATTTGGATTTAGGCTTCGTTCGTAATTTAAATTTTGATCGAGTTTAAAACAAATGCACCCTAAGAAATAGGGGTGTTTAAAAGGTGTTAAGAAAGTGTTACACCTCATTCACACCGTTTTAACACTTCCAAAACGGAGCAACTTTTTAAAGGTGTTAAAAGAGTGTGACAACACTATACAAATGTTTAAATAAGAGAAACATTCCAAGAAATTGCGATTAATTTCACACCGTTCTAACACCATTTCCACTCAATTTGATAAGTCCAACCCAGATTCAACACCTTAACCAAACAATTAAACCGGTTTTAAACACTCTCCACAGTTCGTGAAACAATAAATCCAATAACATGTAAACGCACTTTCAATCAGTAATGACGCATCTTTTAAGCATTAATACGCCCTTTATTAAGAGTGAAATCACACCTTTAAAAGTGTTAATACGCCCTTTATTAAGAGTGAAATCACACCTTTAAAAGTGTTAATACGCCCTTTATTAAGAGTGAAATCACACCTTTAAAAGTGTTAATACGCCCTTTTGTTAGAGTTAAATCACACCTTTAAAAGTGTTAATACGCCCTTTTGATAGAGTTAAATCATACCTTTAAAAGTGTTAATAAGCCCTTTATAAAGAGTGAAATCACACCTTTAAAAGTGTTAATACGCCCTTTTGTTAGAGTTAAATCACACCTTTAAAAGTGTTAATACGCCCTTTTGTTAGAGTTAAATCATACCTTTAAAAGTGTTAATAAGCCCTTTATAAAGAGTGAAATCACACCTTTAAAAGTGTTAATACGCCCTTTTGTTAGAGTTAAATCACACCTTTAAAAGTGTTAATACGCCCTTTTGTTAGAGTTAAATCACACCTTTAAAAGTGTTAATACGCCCTTTTGTTAGAGTTAAATCATACCTTTAAAAGTGTTAATAAGCCCTTTATAAAGAGTGAAATCACACCTTTAAAAGTGTTAATACGCCCTTTTGTTAGAGTTAAATCACACCTTTAAAAGTGTTAATACGCCCTTTTGTTAGAGTTAAGTCATACCTTTAAAAGTGTTAATACGCCCTTTATTAAGAGTGAAATCACACCTTTAAAAGTGTTAATAAGCCCTTTATTAAGAGTGAAATCACACCTTTAAGTGTTAATACGCCCTTTTGTTAGAGTTAAATCACACCTTTAAAAGTGTTAATACGCCCTTTTGTTAGAGTTAAATCATACCTTTAAAAGTGTTAATAAGCCCTTTATTAAGAGTTAAATCACACCTTTAAAAGTGTTAATAAACCCTTTATTAAGAGTGAAATCACACCTTTAAAAGTGTTAATACGCCCTTTTGTTAGAGTTAAATCACACCTTTAAAAGTGTTAATACGCCCTTTATTAAGAGTGAAATCACACCTTTAAAAGTGTTAATAAGCCCTTTATTAAGAGTGAAATCACACCTTTAAAAGTGTTAATACGCCCTTTTGTTAGAGTTAAATCACACCTTTAAAAGTGTTAATACGCCCTTTTGTTAGAGTTAAATCATACCTTTAAAAGTGTTAATAAGCCCTTTATAAAGAGTGAAATCACACCTTTAAAAGTGTTAATACGCCCTTTTGTTAGAGTTAAATCACACCTTTAAAAGTGTTAATACGCCCTTTTGTTAGAGTTAAATCATACCTTTAAAAGTGTTAATAAGCCCTTTATAAAGAGTGAAATCACACCTTTAAAAGTGTTAATACGCCCTTTTGTTAGAGTTAAATCACACCTTTAAAAGTGTTAATACGCCCTTTTGTTAGAGTTAAATCATACCTTTAAAAGTGTTAATACGCCCTTTATTAAGAGTGAAATCACACCTTTAAAAGTGTTAATAAGCCCTTTATTAAGAGTGAAATCACACCTTTAAGTGTTAATACGCCCTTTTGTTAGAGTTAAATCACACCTTTAAAAGTGTTAATAAACCCTTTATTAAGAGTGAAATCACACCTTTAAAAGTGTTAATACGCCCTTTTGTTAGAGTTAAATCACACCTTTAAAAGTGTTAATACGCCCTTTTGTTAGAGTTAAATCATACCTTTAAAAGAGTTAATACGCCCTTTATTAAGAGTGAAATCACACCTTTAAAAGTGTTAATAAGCCCTTTATTAAGAGTGAAATCACACCTTTAAAAGTGTTAATACGCCCTTTTGTTAGAGTTAAATCACACCTTTAAAAGTGTTAATACACCCTTTTGTTAGAGTTAAATCATACCTTTAAAAGTGTTAATAAGCCCTTTATTAAGAGTGAAATCACACCTTTAAAAACTTTAATAAGCCATTTTAAAGAGTTAAATCACACCTTTAAAAGTGTTAATACGCCATTTTTAATAGTTAAATAACAATATTAAATCTACAACGCCTGGGCCAATGAAATGATCCATAACCCCGAATTTCCCCATCGCGCAAAGCATATCAACATCCATGAATTCTATACAACAGCACCTGGTCCAAGACGATCAGCCATTACGCCTAAAGCTGGTTTCACACTCGACGGAAAACTAGCAGCGTAAAGTTGAACGTTAGCGGTATATCGAATGGGAATCAATTTTCAGCTCCGCGTTTATTATCGTCTTTCCGGCATATTTTCCGTCGCGTGTGAAACCAGGCTTAAGTAATATTTTCATAGAGGGTGATAACTTAAGAAAAATGAGATGAAGGCCTTATTTGTTCTTAAGCTATCAATAATCAGTAGTTTTTTATGCATATTTTATCTCTCTGTCCTTCTGTTTTTTAGCAGATAAGAATACTTTTTGTCGCGCTTGGTTTTCGGTATAAAACACCCGGGCATAATTGCTCTTTGTCGCAGTTAAAATTTCGTCTTAGGCAAAGCATGTTCATTGTGGCGTTGCTTAAGCTATACTTAACGTTTTTGTAAATTGTCTGCATAATTTTACCGCTGTGCCCGGTTTGTCGTGCGGTAAACTGCAAAACTTTTTTCTATGGTTTTTTAACTAATTAAAGGTTTTTAGAATACTACAAAAATGACATAGTAACACCCTTAAAATTGTTATTGAGCTCTTGTAGGTGGAATGTACCTTTCAAAAAGGCATTTTAACACCTTTATAGGTGTTATTTATCTCTTACCAAGTGAAAGTCTGATTTTCCACCTTTGAAAGTCTGATTTTACACCTTTAAAAGTGTGATTTTACTCTTTATACGAACCTATTTACACCTCTTGAGGTGTGATTCAACTCTCATCAGGTGCAATTTTTATCTTTGAAGTGCGAATTTACACCTTTAAGAGTGTTATTTTATTCTTTAAAATGGCTTATTTACACCTCTAAAGGTTACTTTTAACTCCTTCACGGGTGTGATTTTACTCTTGAAATGGGTGTATTAACCACTTTAAAGGTATGATTTAAAGCTTACAAGTTGCAAAATGACTATTTAAAGGTGTGTTATTACACGGTTATTGGCAATATTTTGTGTCACAAACAAAGAATGATAAAACAGTGTTTAAATAGTGTGGAAAAGGAGTTTGAAATCTCATTTTTTACACCGTATTTTTAAGACAAAAATCTTGAAGGTGTTAATACGGGGTTTGATTTGTGTAATAAAACGCTCCTAGCAGTGTTAAATTTCGATTCATGAAAAAGTGTACAAATAGTGTTAAAAAGGTTTGAATCAACACCCCAAATTCTTAGAGTGTGTGTGAAAGCTGCCTGCTCATTCTCAATTACCTCGATAACAGCTGAAGGTTTCAGCCTAGAAACATTTAAATCTGAACGTCATCTGCTATTTCCTCAAATTCCTCACACTTTTAGGTGACAGGAATTGCTGCAGATGGTGTGATTTTATTAAGCTCGAAGCTTATATCTTTCACACTTTGCCTTGATATCGATTCAAAACGTTTCGTAGAAGTTGTTTGAACCATGGAGGAATAGTAGAGGAGGGGAAAGGAAAGAAGGCGCTAAATCCGACAGCGTAGTGCCAGTTCGAGGCGGGGGGGGAAGGGGGGGGGAAGTCGAGGTAGACTTTTTAAAGAATTCAAACCCTAACCGGTAGATCGCGCCATGATCGCGCTGCCTTTGTTGGAATGTATGAATAGATAAAAGTCTACCTCGACATACCCCCCCCCCCGCCGTTTCTACATCCCCCTTTACGCGATTTCTGAAGAGGAACGTCAGTGCTTAGCCCAATCAGAACTATCAATACCACTCCAGGGCTATTCCTCTATGTTTGAACCAAAGACTAGCTTTATATAGTCTTTGAGGTTTGAACCAAGCTAAATGATTTTACCCGATTCAAACCGTTTTCTAGCGCTTACGTGAGAACGTAGCTTTAGTTTGCTAAGCAGACACTGTTTTGTATAAACAACAAATCGTCCGCTTAGCAGACAAAAATCCAGCAGTGTATGAACTTCTAGCATTGGCCGCCATGTAAACTGCACAGGCTAATTGGAGAGAGGCATTTAGAGCGTCATACGACAGAGACGTTCTATATTCATGGCTATACAATTCATCTTCTTGACTAAAGGAGTCACCCCCGCTTGTGGAAACACGAACTTCTTCCGTTTCTTGATTTTCAAATCGACGTCGGAACTTGAGGAGTTTTCGAAGTACCGCTTTCCCGTTGGAGACTTCAAACTTATTTCAGTACTGTTCAAATCGGACCCTATGAAAGTGAAGACAGTGTTCTTCCCGAGTTCTTTGTCGACGACGAGGTCTTTGACTATTGCGACCGTAGATACGTTTACCGTTTCTTCAACAATCTCGGAGGTTTTGAAGAAAAAGTTGTATATCAATCAAATACTATTAGTCTTAGCAGGAGACATGACTAGGAGTTCACAGCCGGGCGATTTTCCCATTGCGCGCTGTTAACGAAAAACGTGTCTTTCCCTTCTCTAACTTTTACCCCCCAAACCTTGGTATCTCCAGTCTCGGAGACGGACCCAAGATGAAATATTTTAGTGGCGTTCTCTAGCGAGTATTGTGGGAAGAAAAAACCAGTTCTGACTGGGTTTTAGAGCCGCCACTGTTGATAGTAATTAAGTATCTCACGCGACGGCCAAGAATAAAAGGAAACGGCAGAGAGAAAATTCGAGGGGTGGGTAGAAAGCGGGGGTTATTGGGAACAAGTGGGTCACGTGACCCAAATAATAGTCTTACACGAGCTTACTGTATCGAGTTTGTGAGTTAAACTGAGCCAAAAATAAATAAGCACGACGATTTATTTGAGTGTACATATATTTATTAAACTACTATTCCCCAGCGCCAGTCTAAACTCTAAACGTAGTGACGATTCCCGCGTCCTCTCCCCAGCCATTTCGTGGTACAGCTCTACCCCAGCGCCAGTCTAGACGTAATGACGATTCCCGCGTCCTCTCTAAGAGTTGTAGGAAGATTCTTCTAGAATCTAGCTTTTGATTGTTACTTCTAGAGGCTGATTTCCTCGCGTGGCTGTTATTCGCAATCGCGTGCTAGGATTCTTCTAAGTTTAGTATGATTTCTACCGTGCCGTGTCATGCCTACGGCGGCGGCGGCGGCGGACGCCCGACAACGGAGCGAGACCACGAGTCTTAAAAGAGCCTATACGGTTCGTGTAAGACTAAAAACGGGTTTTTGTGTTCACGACGCCGGGGTCCATTCACCGCGGCAACCGCTGTCAACTCCTAGTCATGTCTCCTGTCTTAGCATATATGTCACATAATCACTCATAAGTGTGGCATAAAAATATTTTCTTTAATGAAACCTTGATAATGCAATGTTACGTCACTTTCAACTCCATGTCGAAATATGCGTCATAAAATTTACTGATGGGAAACCGAAGTTAGTGAGACATCCTCATGCTTGTCTGATTTTGCCAATCTATAAGTTTAGCTCTTGCTTCGAGATCATAAGATTTTATTTTCCTGGTAACTTTTTCAAAAGGTCACGAATTATAATTTTCTTTCGCATTTTGGGGTCCGCTTGTTGTATGCTCAAGGTTTCATGAAATTTTTCTATGGAAATGTTATACAGAAGCATACTTATGAGTGATTATGTTACATATGGTCTTAGCATAATGGGGATGTAAGAAGGAACTTTCGCCGCTAATGGCATGACCGAGCTATAGGTTCTCTGAGTAGAAGATGCATGTTTTTTTTTAAACACGCATCGACAAGACTACTACAGTATCGCCACTATCGGCGAAAGTTCCTTCTTACATCCGCATTCTTTAATTAGGTTTCATAAGTGTGCCTTTAGTCTAGATAATTGCAAAAACTTTGAATTGACGTCTAGCGAGAAAATACGTGACTTAAAAACAAATTATCACGCGAAGGTTCAACGTCCTATCATGGCTTCCTGAGCGCGCTCACTATCTATGACGACGAGGTTCACCGATGGTTCTAAGATTCATTATCGCGTCGAATGTACTGCCAAACTGGTATGGTTGGTTTTTACTGAAAATATCAGTAATCTAACCTCCTAAAGTTGAATAACACTGGTATTAGTAACTGGTCTGTTAACAGCACATTGCCAACTCAACAGGCAGTCAAATGTAGGACCTGCTTTGATGATGAGTAAACTTGCTGTCACGTCCTATGTCTCTGTGTTAATTAGTCGGCTCAAACGTTTGAACATCTTGACATGTACAAATGGACACAAATAAGTTGTCTAACATTTGGGTTAAGCGGATTTTTCAATTTATCGCTTAAACCCGACTTTATAGATTTAGGGGTTGAAGTACTTGGATTGTCTACCGCACTCAATACAATACAAGAATTGAACACGCGGAAAATAGGGAATTGACACACTGTGGAAAATTTATACTCCGACTCTGCTGAATATGAAGCCACTGTAAAACACTTTCCCGCTTGTATTTATTAACGGCACACTATGAATGCTCGTGGCACGCTTCAATTAACTCGTGCGATCGAGCGTGCGTCGCACACCGTTATTGAAATGAAGGGGGAAAACCTTAATGTTTCATAGCGCCATCTTCAACATAGTCAGAGTAAATATCTTCTTCCTTATGTGAAATTCTGTTTTATACTACTTGTCTTACAATAATTGGTTGAAGTTCAACGTCTACTTGGGAAGTAATGGAGGACTGGAAGGCGACATCCAAGCCGATGGTTTCCTCTGTTGAGTCTGGGAAATAAAAACTCCGTCCGCCAGTCGCAAGTGCCAAACTGTCCAATATTTGTGACGTGGTCGCTCCTATAGCGATGGTATTCACTATAACCTTGGCTTTTGTAATCGGTACAATTATTTTGTCAATATTTTTGTATTCTCCATCCGTGATGAGAATTATCGTCGCTCCTTCTGTGGTACCGTTTTTTTCTAAAATCTTAAGGATTCAAATTAGTAAAGAGCAGGGTTATTAGAGTACAAATGGTTGACCAGCTCCTTGTGAAACGTCCCGCGTAAAAATGAGGGCGCGCTTTCCTTCGCAACAGACGGGTGTTCAGACTTTTAAACAAACCCAGGACATGCACCGTTTCTTATTAATATTTTCGTATAGCATCATCTACTTTAATACTCGTGATGAAATAGCAGACGACTTTTGGATTTAAATGTTTCTGTGCTGAAAGTTTCAGTTGTTTTCACTAATTACAATAGACGCTTCAATAAATCATCCTCCCAAGAAATCGCCAAGATGTAATATTTCCAAGAGCCAGGACCTGCAAGTCACTGTTTATATAGTGCTTGCAAAAAAGAATTGACATTTTTCACCTTTATGACAGCGACAAGGGTTCCCCATGGCGTTCCTTTTTAAACAGGTAGCTTTTTTGACATATTTTGACGTTCTGTTTACAGGTGAAAAGTTTCCATTATTTCCACAAGCACTATAATAATCAATACCTTGCGGGTCCTGGCTCTCGGAAATATTACCTTTTAGTGATTTCCTGGGAAGATGAATTAGATTTATTTAAGCGCCTATTTGAAACTCTGTAGGCTTTCCCCAAATTCCCCTTTTTTAACGTAATTGCGCGGGCGCATCATCTATTTATTAACTTTACATTGAGTAAAGATATCCGTAATTTTAATTAAATGTTTACTGAAAATATTTATGTATTTTCTAAATTTTATTTCTTAAATTATTTACATAATTAATAGACCCTACCATTGTTTTCACGAGATTCGATTTATCTGCAATAGAGGGCGCTGTAGACGAATAAACTTACAAGGAGACGACCCGAGGTGGTTCTCACCGATTTGGTTCAAAGTTGGGGTATTGTTAGACCTAGATGTAACATGAAACCCGTTAAAGGGAAAAGTTACGCTGTCCTTCCGTTTTGCCATGGCAACCAAAAATGTTTTTGACAACATAAAATAAGAAAAAGTAAAATAACATGCGAAAATGACAAATTCTAAGGGTCCCCTGTGCAAAACTTCAATAAATCAAAAATAAATTATTTAAAAATAAAATAAAAAAGTAATAAAATTAACATTTTTGGATTACTTTGGACAAATAGGGGGAATAAAAACCATTTTGGGTGAACTCGAGCTAATTTGAATAAATAATTCGAAACTTTAGGTTTAAAATAAAATATTTGTAAAACATATGCCGTGATAACTGCCATATTTTTTCGCCGATAAATCTATATTTCGGAAACATATTGAATTCGGTCGAATGGGAATATACCAAGAATTACCATTAGTTTCAAGAATTACCAATAATTTCCATAATAACAAATTATTTCCCAAATTACCAATTATTTCCCAAATTACCAATTATTTCCCAAATTACCAATAAATTCCCAAATTACCAATTATTTCCCAAATTATGAATTATTTCCCAAATTATGAATTATTTCCCAAATTACCAATAGTTCTTTTTATAAAATAACCTTGGCCATCTTGTTGAAATGTTGCCTCCCCGCTTCAGCTGTGGATCCGTTTTCTCTCCCACTAAAGAGCTTATGAACTCATTCTTAGGCATTGGCTGAACTATTCCAGGGCAACATTTCAACAAGCTGGGCAAGCGTAAAGACATTTTATAAAATCAACTATTATTTCCCAAATAACAAATAATTTTCCAAATTACCCAAAATTTCCTGAATTACAATCATTTTCTGAATTACCAATAATATCCCGAATTACCAATAATTCTACAATGCCAATTGAACTAATTTAATAATATTTCAATTTACCTAAATTTTGCCTAAATGATAAATTTAACCATAATTATTTTCTATTAATCCAATGATATAAGAGCTTACCCAATATTATTGGATTTTGCCGAAATGTATTAAAATTAACCCATTTTATATGAAGTTTCCTATATTTTTTAACAATAACAATACAGAATTTATCCCACCAAGGGATACATTGATGTGCGTTATTTTGAAAAACGGCGTATTTCTCTCAAAAGAAATAGGACTAATTTACTTGGTCAGAAATAGAAAATTTCAGAATGGTTGACGAATAATTACGGAACTTCTCAGACATGCACCATTTTGCTTCGGAATTCTTTCAAAATAGAAAGGACTTATTTATTCGATCATTTATTGAAACAGAAAAATTCAGATTTATCGTCGAATAATTACGGAACTTATATGACATCCACCATTTTCCAAAATGGCCTTGAATTTTATTAAAATTAATAGTATTTATTATCTTTAATAGGTAATGTAAAGTAGAAAAATTCAAGTAATTGGACAAATAATTTCGACAGTTATCGCATTATGAGATATTGATATCTGCCATTTTGTAAAATGGCGTCATATTTCTATCACAGTGTAAGGGGCTTATTTATTCGGTCAGATAATGTAATGTAGAAAATTTCACGTAAATCGACAAATAATTTCGGCAGTTATCGCATCATAAGTTATATTTATATCCACCATATTTCAAAATGGCGTCGGATTATTATTGGAAAACCCATTGGTCTAATTAACTCGGGCAGATAATGAAACGTAGAAAATTTCTGATTAATCGACGAATATTTACGGAACTTATCGCACGATGAGTTTTATTGATATCCGCCATTTTCCAAAATGGTGTCGGATTTCTATAAAAATCTATAGTACGAATTCATTCGGGCAGATAATGTAACGTAGAAAATCTTAGGTTAATCGGATACAAATTACCTAACTTATTGCACCATGATTTATATTTGTATACGCCATTTTATAAAATGGCGTCGTTTTTCTATCGAAATCTAAAATTCTGTTTACATCGTTCAGATAATGTAATGAAGAAATTTTAAGATTTATCGGCGAAAAATATGGCAGTTATCACGGCATAAGTTTTACAAATATTTTATTTTATACCTAAAGTTTCGAATTATTTATTCAAATTAGCTCGAGTTCACCCAAAATGGTTTTTATTCCCCCAATTTGTCCAAAGTAATCCAAAAATGTTAATTTTACTACTTTTTTAATTTTTTTTTAAATATTTTTTTTTTGATTTATTGAAGTTTTGCACAGGGGGACCCTTAGAATTTGTCATTTTCGCATGTTATATTACATAAACTTTTTCTTATTTTATGTTGTCAAAAACATTTTTGGTTGCCATGGCAAAAGGGAAGCCCAGCGTAACTTTTCCCTTTAACGGGTTTCATGTTACATCTAGGTCTAACAATTCCCCAACTTTGAACCAAATCGGTGAGAACCACCTCGGGTCGTCTCCTCGTTAGTATTAGGCCCGCCTGACTATAGCGGTGCCAATTCATCCCCGGAGTCCCTCGGTTATGGTCGCCACCTAGTAGCCTCTGAAAAACCTACGTTTCAACAACGGAGCTGAACAACCAGAACTCTATTAAGCATGGTTGGGTTAAGAGAATCGCCGGAAGTGGCGGCGTCAGAGATAGTTTACACCGAGTATAGTCTACTTTTCATTTCTCCTGGGTGCCCATTAAGGAGAAGTGGCTCCCGAAAAGGAAATCTCCGAGTACATTGGTCGGACCGCATTTATTAAAAAAGTAGAAAATTATTAAGGGTCCATAATTTAGAAAATGGGTAATTATTTCTGAAATCGACAGGGTTTGTTGCTCGATAGTGGCGGATTTCAACCAAACTTTTTTGTGGGTTTATATAGCACTCGTATGGAAATGTATGAAGCACGCGGGCCCTAATTGAAAAATTTCAATAGTTATGAATTTTTCAAATTTGACTTTTTTGAATAGATTTTGCGCACTGTCTTCATATTATATTGGTATTGGTTTTTTAAATACGAAATTTGGTATCCCAGGCTAAAAGGACCATCTAAAGTCGATTTTGAGGTCAATTTTTTTATAGATGTTATAGTTTTTGCAATATGAGCTCATTAGGGGGGTAGTACTTGATGTTTGATTCAGAAAAAGGGTCAACTGGAAAGTCATTAAATATTTTAGCTAAAAGCCTACTTATAGAGAGAAAATATACGTTAAAATAAAATTGATGGTATCTCGATTATTAAGGTCAAAATAATGCTTTTAAATTTTAAGGTTTATTCATTTTCACACAAAATATTGCTAATAAATTAAACACAAGGTAGGACTTATCATTTATTTACACAAAAAGGGTGTGCTCCAAAATTGATGAAATTTTATATTAAACATCTCGGCGCACGTATATTGTTTACCGAAAAATTTTGTGGAGGTGAAATAAAAATTACTGAAAAATTATTAAAGGTGAAACAATACATTCAAGTGCAAGTTTACAAAAAACTGTCACCGAACAGATCCTTACACCATTGGATCTATACAACTGGGCTAATAAAAATATAACGGGAATGACATTATTTTTCGTTTCAAAAGCTGACATCGATTTACACGCAGAAAAAATTAAAACCCGAATGGAGAAGGCTAAAACTGTTCAAGGAACACGTCGCCATCACTCTTTCATTCTAATTAGTAAAACAGAACAAAAAATATCGCGTCTCTCTGGCGATGAATTCCGATGAAATCTCCGAATCAGATGTACGACCAGACTTCCTCCCTGGGCAGTATGTCGCGACTACTTTAGACGAGAAGTTATATTTTGGGTTAATTCTGGAAACAAATGAAGAATACGAAGAGTCTCTGGTGAAATTTTTTCAGAGTTCCTATTTTTGGCCAAATAGAAAAGACGAACACTATATTTCAAAGAGTCAAATTCCGTGCGAGGTTAAACGTCCAACGTGCCCTAGGGGAAGACACTATTATTTTGATGAAGAATGTTCGAAGAAAGTCTTCTCGGTTTTCTCAAAATAGAAAAAAAAACTATTTATTGAATGTATTGTTTCACCTTAAATAATTTTTTAGTAATTTTTATTTCACCTCCACAAAATTTTTCGGTAAGCAATATACGTGCGCCGAGATGTTTAATATAAAATGTCATCAATTTTGGAGCACACCCTTTTTGTGTAAATAAATGATAAGTCCTACCTTGTGTTTAATTTATTAGCAATATTTTGTGTGAAAATGAATAAACCTTAAAATTAAAAAAAAATATTTTGACCTTAATAATCGAGATACCATCAATTTTATTTTAACATATATTTTCTCTCTATAAGTGGCTTTTAGCTAAAATATTTAATGAATTTCCAGTTGACCCTTTTTCTGAATCAAACATCAAGTACTACCCCCCTAATGAGCTCATATTGCAAAACCTATAACATCTATAAAAAAATGTACCTCAAAATCGACTTTAGATGGTCCTTTTAGCCTGGGATACCAAATTTCGTATTTAAAAAACCAATACCAATTGAGATATTCAATATAATATGAAGACAGTGCGCAAAATCTATTCAAAAAAGTCAAATTTTAAAAATTCATAACTTTTGAAATTTTTCAATTAGGGCCCGCGTGCTTCATACATTTCCATACGAGTGCTATATAAACCCACAAAAAAAAATTGGTTGAAATCCGCCACTATCGAGCAACAAACCCTGTCGATTTCAGAAATAATTACCCAAATATATTAGTGTACTGGCGTCGACGACGACTTTTGTATTTAAATATGTCTACGCTGAAACTTTCGATTGTACAGAAAGAATTAAGAACGAGCAGATTGCAGAAAGCTTTCAGCCTTTCATACATTCGAAATCGGTCAGTAGGCGGCGATACCCGTGACAAATATGTAAACGAAACACGAAGCCTATTTGAAGGTGACACTAAGGCGTCACGCTCTTCCGAGGCTGGGCCTATGATCTAGCGTCTGCTATTGTGAAAAGAGAGGGCAAATGTCCAAATCTGGGAATCTTAATTGTTCTGTGTTACCGGGGAGGAAACACAAAACAAAATTATTATAAAATGAAAATATAATAAAATATAATACAATAAAATTTTCTTACGCTACGCTTTTCGAAAACAACGGCAATAGGCCTACCATCGGCCATTACGCTACATATCTAGTTTTTAAGGACACCCAATAAAGGGCGTAACGATAGCTTTCGGTCGCCAACACCTAACATAATCCTACCGCCGCCACTTGGAATCGAAAAGCAAGAAAAAAGTACATTCAAAGCCTTTTGTATTCCAGACGTAAGGTTTGTGCCATCAGCGTCCACTTTCCTCGGGATGGCATCCGAAAGGCGCTTTCTGTCCGTTTCATTTTTGATTTTTATCAAACCAACCAGCTCTTCAGCGCTCGTATCAAATTTCACCATGGCCATCGACACGTTCCAAGGAATTAGGTCTGTTATAAAGCGAGCAGCGGCTCTTGCCAACTTCTTTATTCTATCCCCCTACACGCAACAACAGAAACGCATCAGGACCTTACAGTCATGAAACTAGAGACGATTTCGCGGGCGTAGATTTTGTATCTCGTGACCAACCCCTACACGCTTTTTACCTCCCCCCTCCTAAATTTAGTAATTAAAACAGAAACCATTCAGTTAAACCTAGGAGCAACAAACACAGCACCCCACACAAGGAGAACGCAACCCGTAAAAAGTCGTGCATTTTCTTGTGTACAGTTTTCATTGGTTAAAGATTTAGCGCCTGCTGCCGTCGGAAGAGGAAAATTTTGAAATTGTCTCCCCCCCCCCCGCCCGTAAACCGTTCAGCGTAAAGGCTCGTCCAATGAAATTTGTATACAACACTGCATGCTGCGTTCTCCTCGTGTTTGTTGCTCCTAGGTTACAGGTTGCTTTTCCCTGACCGAAAAAGAGTTTTAGAAAATCCGTCTCCTCCTAGCAATTCCCTCACCTCCCAGCAATTCTCTCGCGTGGCCTTTAACCTTTTATAGCTTTCATCCATCAGACCCCTACGTACCATAAAAGGTCCTTACGTTAGTAGCTGTTAATACGCAACCTCTCTAGTTTTCGGTTTTGAATAGACTCTTAACGCGATTTACTTCAAGGACAACAAAAGTGGCATTCAGAAAACCACGTGGCAGAACCGAATCAAACTGCACCGGGAAAGTTGACACTAAAGCCAGTATCTTTGGCGTTCTTCGGCAGCGCCATAGGTGGACTTTCTTTGAACTAGATCACGCCACATTTCCCCCTTTTCGCCAGTGTCACGGTGAAGTTTGAACAGATTCCGCCTCTTAGTTTTACCCACGCCCCTTTTATTACCATTTAATGACGTTTCCCTGGCTGCCAAGAACACCCGGAACAGCCCGTTATCGACGAATCTTCTCCGGTTTTCTCGTCGGCGAACCGTCCCTAGCGTCCATTAGTTTCACGTAAGAGTTAACCGAGGGGTCGGACACTTGCCATTATTTTGTACGGGATTTCGGGATTTCGTAGAGATTTTGTCGATTTTATCATTACTTGTTGAAGTGATTTTGGGAATTCAATGTTAATTTACCATAGAGAGAGTTAAAAGATTTTGCGATTTTAGACAAAGTGTACGGGATTTTGGTAAATGTCCGACCCCTCGGAGTTAACGCTTTGAACATTTATCAGAATCATTCTAACACTCATACTCCCAGAGACATCCAGGACTAAAACAATTCTTCTGCCGGCGAAACGAACAATGTGGAAAGCGGGTTCAGTTGTCGTTGTATTTTCCAGTTTGTCGCTATTGATAACGAAAAATTAATAACATTAAATGAGTCCACGGACGTAGCGCAAAGATTATTATTAAGCTAGATGCGAAATTAGCTTCGCTTAAAAAGCCACAGAATATTTTGAAAAATTCGACCCGAATTTCTGGTAATTCTTCCCCTAGCTTCCGTATCTCGTGAGCGAGGGGCAAGTCACTTCCATTTTGGGTGCGTCTTAATCATAGTAAAATAATTAAATCAGGGTAATCGTGATTTAATCAGGGTAATCGTGATTAAATCAGGGTAATAGTGATTAAATCAGGGTAATCGTGATTAAATCAGGGTAATCAAGATTAAATCAGGGTAATCAAGATTAAAAAATCTAATCAAGATTAGAAAATCACGATTTAAACGAGATTTAATCATTCTAATCATGATCTAATTTTTTTAATCAGGATTTAATCAGTTAAACAGATTTAATCATTTTAACCAGATTTAATCATTTTAATCACGATTTAATCATTTTAATCGCGATTTAATCATTTTAATCACGATTTAATCAATATAATCGGTCGAATCGAGAATTTATCATTAAAATAAAAAATAAAGTACGATTTAATCATACTAATCAGGATATAATTTTTTAATCAGAATTTAATCATTTAATCATGATTAAATCAGATTTAAACATTCTAATCATGATTAAACGTGATTTAATCAAGTTAATCACGATGATTAAATTGAATTTAATCAAAATAATCACGATTAAATCGGATTTAAACATTCTAATCATGATTAAACGTGATTTAATCAACTTAATCACGATGATTAAATTGAATTTAATCAAAATAATCACGATTAAATCGGATTTAATCGTTTGAGGGGTGTCGTTAATCAAGGAAGTGATCTGCCCCTCACTCGTGAGTCGTGATAGCAGACCCAACGAATGATCCATTGCCACTTTTCAAGTCCTGCTCCGAAATTCAAACGATTCTGTGACATTTTAAGCATGACGTTTTTTGTTGGCGTTTGACAGCCCTTTGCGAGGTTAGTATCTAGAAAAATATTCCCAATCATAAGTAACTTTAAAAACTGTCAGCTGTCTACAAGTAGTTTTACGGTCCAAGAAGCTCATTTTTGAGGATGTTGGTAAGCGATTTATTCTAACGATTCATTTTTTAAACGTTTACTAAACAACAAAGTCGATTTTGTAAGTATTGTAAGTTTATCCCCCCTTCCATAAAAACTTGAGAAGGTTAACGGTAATAGTTAGTGTAGGGAGCTGTTGGCTCGCGTGGCGTGAAGGACTTGAAACCACCCTCCTACGCATTTCAACCCGGCCACCTGGATTAATGGCTTTAAAAGTTGCTTGGTGACTTAGGCCTAAGGTGGTGCCTTGGGAATTAGCCTAGATGATTATTATTATTATTATTATCTTCGCGACGTTTGGAGGTATTAGAGGTGTAAAATTTGGGTCTATGTAAACTGAAAAGTCTAATTCACAGAATGTTAAATCTTTACTATAATTTTTACCAACAAATACGGTCGATTCGGCTTACTAAATATAGCAACAAGCTGCATTTATTATCTTTGAAGTACGTTACCTGTTACGAATGTCCGCATGAGCTTTAACTACTTCCCAGGTACTTTTAGTGTGGCAAAAAAGGTTCTGTTTAGTTGGGGCATTAGAATTGTGTTTCTTAGTTTCCTGAACATCACCGTCTTCACAAAAACCATTGTTCTAATGGACATCACGTGAAATGAGTTACCCACTCAATCAGACAAAATTAAATCATAAATAACATAATAACGATAAGTATGACCAAGAAATTATGTGTATTTAACTTCGAATGTCAAAAGCTCCATTGCTACGAATTGATAATTTGTATAAAAACCAGGGTAAAAACTACGCTGTTACGTTGATTTTAATACTATTTTGATAGTTCTATAATTTATTTTGTTGCTGAAATAGGTAATATGATAGAATATGTTAAAGATTTCAATATTTTTAATGAACTGTAATTATTTTTATGTTTGGTAAGCTGAACGTGAGAGAGCTATAGTTGTAATTAATTTCATATTATTTCTTTGGAAAATTGAGCGAGTGTTTTCTTTACGATTCAATAATTCATCATATCTAGTAATTTTCCTAAAATAAGCCTTAGTTTTAATTTTAAAATCGTTTTAAAATATTAAATTTTGATAGCCCTTGGTCTTAAATCTAACTCAGCTTAGTTTATGAAGTCGCTACTTGGTGGCGCTATTTCTATAATTTTAACGTCACTGTACAGAAACAAAGAGTAAAAGTGTCATGCTTACAATTATTAGTTACTTATGTTAAAGGTAATATGCGATATAATTTACCGAGTGCAAAAATGGCAAGTACATGATGGAAGCTTCGAGATTTTGTTCGCCTTTTTCTTTGTATGGTATGAAGACACAATTTGGTCCTACTGTCTCGCGGTCTCGAGTGCAAGATTCGTTGTCGGCCTGCTGTGACCACCCCCTCACGCCCTTTACACAAGCGCTTGGTAATATCTGAAAATAAAGTAGAAATTAAACCATACTTTTATAAGCGTTTTCGAGAAATATTACACTATGATGGTCCAGACACTTCGAAAACAATGTATAAGACTTTTCAGTTTTTTCATGCTTTTCTTGATTTATGCCAATAATTCTCAACATTCCTGAATCATTTCCGATATTTCCAATAATTCTCAACATTCCTGAATTATTTCCGATATTTCCAATAATTCTCAACATTCCTGAATCATTTCCGATATTTCCAATAATTCTCAATATTTCCCAAATATTTCTCAATATTTTCCAAATTTTTCTCAATATTTCCCAAATATTTATCAATATTTCCCAAATATTTATCAATATTTCCCAAATATTTATCAATATTTCCCAAATATTTATCAATATTTCACAAATATTTATCAATATTTCCCAAATATTTATCAATATTTCCCAAATATTTATCAATATTTCCCAAATATTTATCAATATTTCCCAAATATTTATCAATATTTCCCAAATATTTATCAATATTTCCCAAATATTTATCAATATTTCCCAAATATTTATCAATATTTCCCAAATATTTATCAATATTTCCCAAATATTTATCAATATTTCCCAAATATTTATCAATATTTCCCAAATATTTATCAATATTTCCCAAATATTTATCAATATTTCCCAAATATTTATCAATATTTCCCAAATATTTATCAATATTTCCCAAATATTTATCAATATTTCACAAATATTTATCAATATTTCACAAATATTTATCAATATTTCACAAATATTTATCAATATTTCACAAATATTTATCAATATTTCACAAATATTTATCAATATTTCACAAATATTTATCAATATTTCCCAAATATTTATCAATATTTCCCAAATATTTATCAATATTTCACAAATATTTATCAATATTTCACAAATATTTATCAATATTTCACAAATATTTATCAATATTTCACAAATATTTATCAATATTTCCCAAATATTTATCAATATTTCCCAAATATTTCTCAATATTTTCCAAATTTTTCTCAATAATTCCAAAATATTTCTCAATATATATCTATTATATAAGGAGGGCTTGGTACGTTGGTCGTCGTCGTACGTCCGAGCTTTCAGGAATGTTTGCTTAGTCTGTCACGAAGCCAAAGGCGGGGCGGCGAGGAAAAAGCGACCCGCGGCCTTTCGCAGCGTTGCTGAGATGGTTCGACTATCTATTTTCTCAAAACCTGTAGCTCCTGAGAGCTGGGCCGTGTTTGTCCCAACACGCAATACACCCGAAATTTTATCTCTGTTTCCGCCGCGACTTTCGGAGGGGTGAAGGGGGGGTCGTATGGGATAGTTTCAGAAGGCCTGTGAGTTTCGGAAACGGGGAGGTGGGAGGCGGGGGTGGGGGTCGTTCCGATTTGGAAGTCCCGTGGCCCTCTCGGCGTACGTTCCGTGGCCTTTATGCATCAGCCATTGGATACAGGGGGTTTAAAGGGGTGCAAGGGGTTTGGTACGACTGCGAGTTTGAGTTGTTTTTGCGGGAAAAAGGGTACCACGGTAATTATCACATGGGAAAAGCGGGGAGGTGGTACCACGGTAATTATCACATGGTCATAAGGGGGAGGGGTACCCAGGTAATTATCACATGGGAAAAAGGGGGAGGAAGGGCCTTACTGGGGTGGTTCTACTATGGGTAAAATGGTACCACGGTAATTATAACATGAGAAAAAAGGGGAGGAACGGTAATTATCAAATGGGGAAAATGGGGAATACCCCGGTAATTATCAAATGGGAAAAATGGGGAGTACCATGGTAATTATCACATGGGGAAAAAGGGGAGGAAGGGCCTTACTGGGGTGGTTCTACTTTGGGGAAAAGGGTACCACGGTAATTATAACCTGAGAAAAAAGAGAAGGAACGGTAATTATCACATGGGGGAAAGGGGAGGAAGGGCCTTACTGGGGGTACCCGGTAATTATCGCATGGGAAAAGGGGGAGTGGGCCTTACGGGAGGAGGTCGACTATGGGGTTAAGGGTACCATGGAAATTATCGCATGGAAAAAAAAGAGGGGGCCTTACTGCGGTGGTTCGACTATGGGGAAAAGAGTGCCACGGAAATTATCGCATGGGTAAAAGGGGTTGGGGGGGGGCGTACTGGGGTGGAGTGCCTCGAAACACACTACTAGCTGAGGGCAGGCGGGCCCTCAGCTAGTTTATATATATATATGGCACCCGAAACTATCACTCTGATAAAGAGATACATTTAAAAGCTCAGGAATCATATCGTAAATATATGCTGCTTTTCACATATTAACTGTTACCACGAATATATTATTGATGTAAGCATAAGTAACATAATAACAATAAGTGTGACACTTTCTATTGTTTTAATATAATATCCTGACGGAACCTTTTCTCGACACTGACACTCTCGCCAAGCTCCGACTTGGTATTCACTCGAACTGATTAGCGTGTTAACCTACTTGATAAAATTCATTAGAAATAAAAGTATATTTTCCCTTACGGATATTTAGCTACTAGAGGGCTCTCTGCTGAGAAATAAACCTATATTGCGCAAATAGCTTTGAAAATAAGTTCTGTGATAATGTTTCCTTATTGACATTCTTATTGTATTATGTTACTTAGGATATAAGTCATGTACCATTCCATCCTCATTGTAGAACGCTGGGAATCGACTGTCTCCGGGAGTGCCATACTCGTCGAACACTCCGAACCGGAAATGAGCGAACTCGTGGATCAGTTGTCTTTCTAAAATGTAACACTTCTTAGTAAAATTCTCACCTGGATTCGAGCTAATCCAAAAAAACTAAAAGACACCTACCAACGTTTCCGTATTCCTCCTTGGTCCATCCGTCCATTTCCGTGACGAATTTGGGAGTGAAATGGATGTATTCTCCTTGGTCGCCGCATTCTCCCGGCTGAAGGGTGTAGGGCGCGTCTCCGAATTCGGGATTGGCCTCCGCGATACGAACGTGAGACTGCGAAAAATAGTCCGTAAAGACGGACGATTGTCCGTAATCTTCTTCCCAAGTTTCCGGAATGACGATTGTCACGTTTTTGAAGTACAAACGCTGGCTCGTCACCTTGAACAAGAATTCGGATCCTTTCGTGAACATATTCTGGAAAAAAGGAACTTCCGGTTGTAGAAACCAATTGTTGTATATTTAAATTAAATTTGATGGTTTGTCGTATGATGGCGCCCCAATCATGGAGAAAATAATTTTAACTCGCCATTGTAAATCAAGCGGAATGATAAACAAAGTTGCCGAAAGGCGAAATATAGTCCGGCACTTTAGTCACTATATACATTCCTGAAACCTAACATTCGTCGAGATAATCACAACAATAATAAATATAACGAGTGTAACGCCTTAGGCTTAGGGATACGAAATATAGGTAAAGAATCACCACATTATTGCGTAAGTAAATTGCTTACTAAATTTAATAACCGACTAGTTTTGGCACAGCTTTGTGCCATTGTCAACTATAATAAAACTACAACAGTAGACGAAACTGTGAGCTTAATCGAGTTCTATGAGACTATGTAGAAAATTCACATTTTATGTATCTTGGTGCTTTTTACATTCAACAAAGTGGTGTAAGTATGGGAAGTGGTTTTTCCCCTATACTAAATGCATTTTTCTTGACAAATTTGAGAGCAAGTTTGTGGCACAATCAAAAGAAACCTTTTTTAAATTATATAAACTTACTTTACCCAGACATAAAATTTACTTTCGAGAATGAGGTTAATAAAGATCCTAATTTTTTAGACGTCAACATCAAAAGTAATACAATTAATTTTGAAACTAGGATTGTTGTAACTTAAAAAAGGGACTTTTTGATTTTTTATAAAAAGACATTTTTATCATCAAATCGAATTTTTAATTTTCGCTTATATTTTTGGAATCGTTTTCTTTTTTATGGACTTATCGGGATTAACGGTTTTTTTTGTGTTTCATATAAAGGCTTTGTCGCGTGAATAAATGCTATCACTTTTCTTTCGCTATTGTAATGTAATCTTCATCAAGTTTTTAAATCAATAAATGTATATTGTTGATTCTTATACCTCGTCGTAGTCAATCGTGGGTTATTAAGTCTGAAGAGTAGAAAGTTTTGATTTCCCCCCTGACTTCATGGTGCCGAAACCCGGGACGGGACTTAGATTCAGCTACTATCTAACCGAAGACTTCTAGATAAATCTCTTCGTTCAGACTGAAAGAACTCACAAACGACTATGGCGACAGCTGCTAATCAACTTCAGAAAGAACAACAGAAAAGAGCTGTCATAAGACGAATGATTACCAACATTCAAAGCAACGTTAAATTAGAACTGAAGAAAGAACCGCCATCCAGCAAGAAGCTTAAAGAATTCCTGTTTAAGCTTAAAGACAAAGAAACGAGTATGGAAGCGTTAGAAGAAACCATCTTGTCACTGGTAGCCGTTGACGCCATCGAGAAAGAAATGATTGATGCAGAACACCAACGAAGTCATAGACCAGATCCTTCGGAAGACGATTCAGACACAGATTCGACAACTACGACTCGACCGATGGCAATGTCAATTCAACTACCGAAATTGAGTCTGGAAAAATTTGAAGGCGATCCGACTTCCTGGACGGGGTTTTGGTCCATCTTCGAGACGGCAATCGATTTCAATCCTTGTCTCAATGCCGCACAGAAATTCAGTTACCTGAAAAGTTACCTGCGTGGGAAGGCAGCAGCGGCAGTTTCCGGATTGGCTTTGACACCGATGAATTACCATAGCGCTAAAGAAATCCTACAGACCCGCTTTGGAAAGAAACGTTTAATCATTAATTCTCATATTAATGAACTCTTCGCTCTCGAATCAGTCGGTTTGAGACACCTCTACGACAGATGTGAAATTCAAGTCAAGAGCCTTGAGTCTCTTGGGGTCCCGAGTGAAAGCTACGAGTCCATGTTGAACACTCTGCTCATGAAGCTCATACCAAGCGACCTGTCCTTTGAATTTGCTAGAAAGAGGGAAGACGACGAAGACTTCACTGTTAGCGAATTATTGAATTTTCTACGAAGAGAGATCGAAGCAAGAGAGAAACACGCGTTTTTGACTGGAACCAGTATTCAAGAAGTAATCCTTCCAATCCGTCTTCTGAGCGCTTGAAACCAAAGAATTGGTCTCAAGATTCCAAATCCAGACAACGTCTCTCATCCACAGCTGCGTTTTCCACTGTCACGGAAGATAGATGCGTATTCTGTGAGAAAAACCACGAACCAGTAAAGTGTCACGGTTACACCGTGTCCGAGAGGCGAGAAATCTTGAAGAGAAAGGGGAGATGTTTCATATGTCTGCGGTACAAGCACAGAGCGTGGCAATGTAAGGCAAATATAACTTGTAAGACGTGCAAGAAGAGACACGACGAAGCGGTATGCGACGAGAAATTTCCAGACAAGGAACTGACTCAAACACAATTACCATCGTCAGAATCTGTAGCCATTAGCTGCGCATCAGTCAACGAGATCTCAAACAAATCAAGTCCCAAAGTCATATTACTTCAAACTGTTCCTGTAAAAATCATCGCAGGACGAAACCAAGAGAAATTCAGATGTCTTTTGGACACAGCTAGTCAACGGACTTTCATCACGGAATCAACGTCACTACGATTGAATCTTCCAGTAACCGGAATCGAATTCAAAAGAATCTATCCCTTCGGAAGCGAAAAACCAATCCTGGCGGAGAGAAGGCGAGTTAAAATTCGACTCTGCGATTTAACCATGAAAAACGAGATCGAAGTGGAAGCTCTAGAAGGTCCGGTTTTAAATCGGGCCGTTGTACCAGTTGCCACGGATGCGATGCGCAAAGAAATGGAAGCCCGAGGTATCAGACTCGCGGAAGATCCTAGTGAAACTAACCTGGAACTCACTCTCATTATCGGCGCCGATTACTATTGGAAGGTCGTATCCGGTATCATCCAGCGATTTGGAGATATGACTGCAGTTGACACGAAATTTGGATGGACGCTTCATGGTCCCTCAGTTGTAGATTGGTGCACTCTCGGCGTGGAGTCGGTGTGTGGAATGAACGTAATAATGGAGGAAGAACTGGCATCCGTACAGCTGCGAAAATTCTGGGACTTGGATGCTTTAGGCATTTTGGATTCTTCGGTATCACCATCCAACGAAGATCAAAGAGTCATTGAACAACTGAACGCCACGATCAAATACCATAACCACCGCTACTAGGTCAAGTTACCTTGGAAGGAAGATATGACTCTTAAGTTCGAACAATTACCCGTCTGCGCTCAAACGATTTTCGTCCTTAAAAATCGCTTCCAAAAAGATCCCTCATTCCACGTCCAGTATGCCGAAGTCATCAAGGACTACCTCGCGCAAGGTATCGTCGAAGAAGTGCCGAAGAAAGAAATCAATCAGCAATCGAGAGTAATTAACTATTTGCCACATCACGCAGTCTTAAGAAACGACAAAACAAGTACGAAGCTGCGAGTGGTATTCGATGGTTCATCTCATGAAAAGAATTCTCCGTCGCTCAACAATTGCCTTTACACCGGTCCAAGCTGGAACACAGATCTAATAAAGCTTCTCGTCACGTTCCGTATTGGAAAGATCGCTTTCACGGCTGACATCGAGAAGGCTTACCTTCAGATCGAACTCCATGAAGACGACACAGATGCAGTTCGATTTCTTTGGACAGACGACCCGGCGAAGAACCAAGAGCCAAAAATTTTGAGATTCAAGAGGGTTCTATTCGGTGTTTCACCAAGTCCTTTCCTGCTTGCCGGAACCATACGTCACCACGTTCTAAAGTACAAAGAAACGTATCCCGAAACAAGTCGCCTGTTAGAAGAAAACTTTTACGTCGACGATTTGATCGGCAGCGAAAACGACGAAGATGTGGTCTTGAAGAGATCCGTAGAAGCCAAGAAAATCATGCAAGATTCGAGCATGAACCTAAGGCGTTGGAAGACCAATTCCAAGCCACTACGACAGCGTTGGGGAGAAGAGAAAGCAGAAGACGTTTCATCTTCAAAGGAAATTGAAGAGAAAAGATCCTCGTTCAAAGTCCTTGGAGTCAGTTGGAACCCGAATAAAGACGTTCTACAATTTGACCTGTCGGCGCTCCTCGAGTTTCTAATCAGCAAAAAAAATACTAAACGATTCGTTCTTCAGGCCTCATCAAGAATCTTCGATCCAGTTGGATTCTTAAGCCCGTTCATGATCCGCATAAAAATCCTCTTCCAGGAGATATGGGAAAGGGGCGTGGACTGGGATTCTACTCTACCTGATGACTTAGCTAAGCGATGGGACGATTGGTGTCTTGAGCTTCCAGCGCTTCATGAATTGTCAATATCACAATATTACATGGACCAAGTGGGCGACGACAATATCAAGAGTTTTGAGCTTCACACCTTTTGCGACAGTTCTGAGAAAGCGTACGGAGCTGTCATATACCTTCGATACGTCACGGAGAAAGGCGAAATTGGAACCAAATTGATCGCTAGCAAGGCCAGAGTAGCACCATTGAAGCGGGTGACATTACCTCGCTTAGAATTGATGGGAACTGTCATTGCGGTCCGGCTTACCAATCACGTTCAGAGCTATTTCTCATCTGTCACCAAAAAACCGGTATTGGACTGATTCAAACATAGCACTTGGATGGATCAAGGGTACAGCAAGTCGCTGGAAGCCATTCGTCGCGAATAGGGTTCGTGAAATCCAAGAGGGCTCTGATCCCAGTTCATGATCTCATTGCCCAGGGCGATTGAATCCGGCGGACCTTCTTACAAGAGGACAAGAAATGACAAGTCTCATAAGAAACAGCACTTGGTGGACTGGTCCAGAATTTCTTACCCAACCAGAACACCAATGGTCTTTTCGAAAGGGCGTACCCACACGAGTTATCGAGATTAGCGACGAACTTCGTCCAAAGTTTCAAGAAGAAATTATCCAGTGTGCCTGCATATCCGAGCCTCGAAAGCCAACCTTTACTCAACGTCGAAGATTATAGCAGATTTAACCGACTACTTCGAGTCACCGCAAACGTATTGGGATTCATTCGCCGTCTCCGTACGAAAGAAAACCGCCGTGCAGTATTATCTAGCGAAGAGATCAACGAAGCCGAACGATATTGGATTCAACAAGTTCAAATTCAAGCGTATCCTGAAGAATATCGAGCACTAAAGTCGAAGCTACCGTTGTCTCAAGCAAGCACTATCTCGCTCTTGGCTCCGTTTTTGGAAAATGGAATAATGAAAATCGGCGGAAGACTGGAATTTTCTGATCTCTCATACGAAGAAAAGCACCCTGTCCTATTGCCTCAAAAATTCCACTTTACCAATCTCTTGATTCAACGTCATCACGAAGACATGATGCATACTGGTCTAACCGGAACTTTAAACAAACTTCGAGAGCGTTTCTGGGTCGTACGAGGACGTCAAGCAGTCAAAAGTCTACTTATCTCGCATACGAGACATTTAGAAATCAAAGTTAAAGCTGTAACAACCGCACCTCTTCCCAGCGAAAGAGTCTTGGAATCACCACCATTCTCGATCACTGGCGTTGATTTTGCTAGACCCGTGTACGTGAAGACAACGGACAAATCAAGCTCGAAGGCCTATATTGCGTTATTCACATGCGCCGTAACACGATGCGTCCATTTGGAGCTGGTTTCGAGTCTCTCTGCCGAAAACTTCCTACTTGCGTTAAGAAGATTCTTTTCACGACGGGGTATTTGCAAAGAAATTTGGTCTGATAATGCCAAGACATTCCAACGTGCCGATAAGGAGCTGAAGGACTTGTGGAAAACCGTTCAAGGTTCGAAGGTCCAAGAGATGATTAGTCAGCGGAGAATAAAATGGTGTCACATCGTCGAACGAGCCCCCTGGTGGGGGGGCTTCTGGGAAAGATTGGTTAGAAGTATCAAAACCCTTTTTGAAGAGAATACTCGGGCCGAGTGCGTTGTCATATGAAGAGTTCGAAACCACGCTGATCGAGACGGAAGCAGTTATCAATGCCAGACCTCTCACCTACGTGGAAAACTATGCTAAAGATCCTCGACCGTTAACTCCAGCTAATTTTCTGATCGGAGAACGACATCATCTTTTGCCGTCCAAATTATTCAAGTCTGTGAAGACGAGACAAGACGCTACTAGACGACTTAAATATCGCCAGACGTTGCTCGATCAATTTTGGCGCCAGTGGAGACGCGAGTATCTTCGAGAGCTTAGATCCGCGAACTCCGTCCAGAATCAGAGAGACATGAAGGAGATCAAGGTCGGCCACGTCGTTCTCATTGGCGAAGACAGACAACCACGCCAGAATTGGGAGCTGGGTCGAGTCACTGAAATCCACAATGGTCGAGACGGAAAAACCAGAGCCTGTTCTCTTCGGAGATCAAATGGACATATTATTCGTAGAGCAGTTCAGCTATTGTATCCTTTGGAGCTTGTAAATGACCCGTGATTGGTCATTACGCCGGGAGGATGTTGTAACTTAAAAAAGGGACTTTTTTGTTTTTTTTATAAAAAGACATTTTTATCATCAAATCGAATTTTTAATTTTCGCTTATATTTTTGGAATCGTTTTCTTTTTTATGGACTTATCGGGATTAACGGTTTTTTTGTGTTTCATATAAAGGCTTTGTCGCGTGAATAAATGATATCACTTTTCTTTCGCTATTGTAATGTAATCTTCATCAAGTTTTTAATTCAATAAATGTATATTGTTGATTCTTATACCTCGTCGTAGTCAATCGTGGGTTATTAAGTCTGAAGAGTAGAAAGTTTTGATTTCCCCCCTTACTTCAAGGATCTATAGAAAAATGTATAATGTAAGCACGTTTCTAAGGGACGTAATTTGGGTGGGGCAAGGGGGTATTCACTCCCCCTGAATTTTTATGAGCTTAAAACGTCCACAAATAAACAGAATAATGCAATAACTCTTTCGATTTTATGTCCCCCTCCCCGGATATTCAAGTTCTGCCCGCTCCTGATAAATCTTGAAATGACATTTCTGATGTTTCCCCATTTCCGTTCCAATCAAAAAAATGGAGTGCATATAACTTTAATCCACCGCGCGTATCGTCTTAATTTGTAGTAATTTAGAGTCTGTTCTTCATGAGGATGCCTGTTTAAAACGTGTAAAAGTTAATAGAGGTTTTAAACCACGCATTATAGAAAATATCTTTCACAAAATTCAAAAGAAATCGGGCAAAATTTAAAAAAAATTGTTAACTACAACCTAATATATAGCCAAAACTAAATTAATTTAATTTAAGTAATTTCATATTATTTTAAATCTTAATTTTAATTTAATATTAATTTAATTTAAGTAATTTCATATTGTTTTAAATCTTAATTTTAATTTAATATTAATTTAGTTATAAAATTTCACGTTTAAGCGTAACCTCCCGTCTCCCACTTGATAGAGGGCAACCTATTCCTGCCAATGACGAAGCCCACTAGTGTTGTCCATTTTCCGGAAAAATAAAATGCGGAAAAGGACCCCGCACATTTCCTATGGAAATTGTCTTTCGGCTAAATGTTCTGAATTTCGGGTATGTTATACTATCGGACATGCTGATCAAAAGTGTCAATGGGCCCGAAGTTCTAAAACCAATATTTTGCCAGCTAGAGACGTACAATATTGAACAAACCATGCTAATTATCTATTGTTTTCCAATGCACTTTTTAATGAAGTGTTTGAACTGAAGAAAAAGGGTTAATATAATTCTATATCAACTGCTCGAATAATACGATCTTCTTTGCATATCTTATGTTAAAGTAGCAATAAGCGTTCTCCTTGTTCCTTCGGCTACCATTCGCTTTTCTCTTGTTCCTTCGGTTACCATTCACGTTTCTATTGTCCCTTCGGTTGCCATTCGCAGCCCCCTTGTTCCTTCAGTTTCCATTCGCGTTTCTATGGTCCCTTCGGTTGCCATTCGCGTTTCTATTGTCCCTTTGGTTGCCATTCGCGTTTCTCTTGTTCATTCGGTTGTCATACGGTGTTTTCTTTATTACTGAGCTAATAAATGGTTTTCTTAGTTATTCGGTCGACATTTGCAATTTTTTGTCAATCACCTTTTAGGTTTTAGGTTTTAGCGAATCTTTTTTGTGTACGTCATTTCTCGTCACCGTCTCGAGCAAGATTCCATCGTCCAGCCACTTTATTAGTTTTATTTAGATTTGTGGTGGGTTCTTTTCTGTGACGAGAAATGACGTACACAAAAAAGATTCGCTAAAACCTAAAAGGTGATTGACAAAAAATAGCTAATGTCGACCGAATAACAAAGAAAACCATTTATTAGCTCAGCAATCAAGAAAACCGCTATGGGAACTGAAAGAAAAAACCGTATGACAACCGAATGCACAAGAGAAACGCGAATGGCAACCGAAGGGACAATAGAAACACGAATGGAAACTGAAGGAACAAGGGGGGACGCGAATGGCAACCGAAGGGACAATAGAAACGCGAATGGAAACTGAAGGAAAAAGGGGGACGCGAATGGCAACCGAAGGGACAATAGAAACGCCAATGGCAACCGAAGGGGCAATAGAAACGCGAATGGAAACTGAAGGAACAAGGGGGAACGCGAATGGCAACCGAAGGGACAATAGAAACGCGAATGGAAACTGAAGGAACAAGGGGGACGCGAATGGCAACCGAAGGGACAATAGAAACGCCAATGACAACCGAAGGGACAATAGAAACTCGAATGGAAACCGATGGGACAATAGAAACGCGAATGGCAACCGAAGGAACAAGAGAAACGCGATTGGCAGCCAAAGGAACAAGGAGAACGCTAATTGCTACTTTAACATAAGATATACAAAGAAGATCGTATTATTCGAGCAGTTGATATAGAATTATATTAACCCTTTTTCTTCAGTTCAAACACTTCATTAAAAAGTACAATGGAAAACAATAGAGAATTAGCATGGTTTGTTCGATATTTGTACGTCTCTAGCTGGGAAAATATTGGTTTTAGAACTTCGGGCCCATTGACACTTTTGATCAGCATGTCCGATAGTATAACATACCCTAAATTCAGAAAATTTAGCCGAAAGACAATATCCATAGGAAATGTGCGGGATCCTTTTCCGAATTGCGGAAAAATTAAAAATTAAAACACAAATTACTTTTTAAAGGTTTTGTTTTTAACTTTTTATCGATATAAGTAAACATACTACAAAACCATAATAGTGTTACATTGTTAATCAGTTTAAACTAGCTCTAGAGGTTTAGTTTTACTTTCAGATTCGATAAAATTAGGCGAAAATACCGCTTTATTTAAATTTGTAAAAAATATATTAGACTAATCATGGAATGATAACTTTTTTATTTTTTCGGAAAAATACGGCAAACATTTTCCGGAAAATATTCCGACTTACAACACTGAAACCCACTATATACTCTCCCTCTATACCCTGGGAGGCAGTTTGCAGATATCCAAGGGTCGTTCTATCTTCGGCAATAGTGTCAACAAAAACGAAATTTATGAAATTTGTCGCTTGATCAGAGAGTAATTCTATGGTGCTACTGGCTGAAATGGTTTGGACACTGGCCATTATTTTCACGCGTGACAACGCGAAAGAGACCATCACTAGCATCTCGTCCCAATATTTAATTTAATTGCGTCTTCGTTTAAAGTTATTTAAAACGAAATTAGGAGTCCTAACTTACCCGAGGTGTTACACACCGATTTTGTTCAAACTCGGGGGATTGGTAGACCTTCATGTAACTTGAAAAATGCTAAAGGGATTTTATTCAATGGGCAACGGTTTTGGTCATGCCAACGAAAAATGTTTTTGACAACATAAAATTGAAATTTTCCCATTGAAAATAACATGGGATTTTGACCGATTTCCCTGTGAAAATTTTTTTATCAATTTTTTTTTATAATTTTGGTATTTTAATTTATTTTCAATATTTTCAAAATCCCATGTTATTTTCAATGGGAAAATTTCCATTTTATGTTGTCAAAAACATTTTTCGTTGCCATGGCAAAACCGTTGCCCATTGAATAAAATCCCTTTAGGATTTTTCCAGTTATATGAAGGTCTACCAATCCCCCGAGTTTGAACAAAATCGGTGTGTAACACCTCGGGTAGTCTCCTTGTTAGTCTTAAATAACTTTAAACGAAGACGGTTCACGTAAACACGAAAAGCTTTTCGTGGGTTTTAATTAAGCTAATTAGCGGAAATACAATAAGTTCACAAACTGCTGGTTTTTCGTCTGCTAGAAGACGAATTGTTAAATATAAAACACAAAGCCTCTGCTTAGCAGACGAAAATCCAGCAGCTTATGAACCTATATAAAATGAAAAGGCTTTTTAAAAATTTCTACACGTACGTTTGAGGCTGATATTTAAAAATTGCTCTTAAATGTCATTACCCCCGTTAAAAGATCTTTTCCTTTGCAAGTATATCGATCTAGAGATATGTTCTAAGACCAAAGAATATCAACACAAACCTTTATGTTATCAACTAGTTTCCTGTTTTCGGGTACATTTCTGTGGATTGCAACGACCAATCCCGTGTACCCACCATCTGTTAACTTAATTTCAAACGCGTTTGCGAAAAGGACGCAAAATGCCATCCAAATCGACATCACAAGCGCGCGATTCATTGCGACCAAACTCAGAAAAATATCCCGGGTTATTTCGCGTACAACCTACCTTTTATGTCAAATTACTCCTTTACTTAATTAGTCACCTAATTAATGGATGGAAATTTAGTATTTGAACTGAATTAGTGGGCAAATAGAAACTTGATCTGATAAGATACAGTATTTGTATCCGAAATTGATCAAAGGCTTAAATATCATCCGCAAGCATTGATTAATTAATTAAAAAAACAAAAAAATCTCTTGACTAGGTAAAAACAATTTTATTGAACCGAATGTTATTTTAATTTATTCTACATGAGATCATAAGTAACATAATAATGATAAGTATGACACCTGTAGCATATTTATTTACAACATCCGTTCTCTACCAAAAAGCACTAAGCAGAAGGATTACTATTGTTCAGTCAAATTCAAATTCAGTCAATCTTATCGAAAATTGGTACCTCTAAAGGCAAAACAAGTGTTTACGATAATCAATTTTATGTTTCTTTACAGTAATTCAATATAATTTTGTCAAAGGAATTATTTTCATTTTCTAAAAAAAAAGTAACCTGAAGAGTCTTTTAAGAATTCGTTAGCAGGAAGCGCTACTTCTACACTTTTTGACGTCACTGTGATGAAAGAACGGAGGAATAGCAATTATAATACTTATAATTATTATGACACTCATGATGAGATATATACAATAATTTATTGCGGATTGTCTTATCAGTCTATACGTGAACTATCAAATAATTTAATATTTAAAGGGTCAAATGTTGGTAAAATTAAGTAATACCACGGTGACCTCACAGGATGTCTTTGACGCTTTTTTCCTTTAGATAAAAAATGGCGTCCATGGTCATGCTTCTACTTTATCAAAAATGTATTTATATTTGGAGAGAATGACTAAGTTAAGACGATCAGAGGGCGCCATCTTGGATTAATAAAACAAAGGGATATCCCACAGAAGCAAAAACGCGAAAACGATTGCTATGAAACCTCTATTGGTGAAATCGGCGCCTAAACTTAAATGACTAAAGCGCATCCGCGATAAGTGGATCAAGGAAAGAGAGAGAGGTAAACGTAGGCATGTCGATTCTCCATTACAGCAATTGAAACTAAAAATGTTTCGCGATCATACATTTGAGTTGCTAGGTATTACATCATCAGAGCCAAGCAATATAAGAAACCGAGTTAATGGTAAGAACTTCATTACTGAAATTTGTAGTCTGAGAGTCATTACCAAATTATTTAGGTGAAAAGAAAGGAGTGTCACTAAGCCTTGGCTCAAAATGTGAAGATAAAACGTTTGACACACATTTCGTGTACGCGCAATGGGGACTTATTCGCCGATTTCCCCTGATGAAGAGTTTATAACAATCTTTTCTGCTACATAATGGAGTTTTAAGCGGGAGCGATATATCCTTGTGTTTAATTAATCCAAGGCGCCATGGTCAAGTTCCATCCCCTTTCACGAGGGTTGTCCGGGGGGACGGAAAACGGCATCAGCGTGTGTTTAAACAGCTTCGGGAGACGTACGTTTTAGGGAACCAACCATATACCGTGCCAATTTGATTGGCATTTTCGGGAAGGAACGTACTGGAAGACCGTGTGGTGCATTGGGAAAAACGCAAACATCGTCTCAAAATAGTCATTCCCCATCAAAAGTCTTAGTCGATAATTCAAAAATAACGGTGTGGAGACACAGCGCGTGTTGTCAGATTCGGATTATTTTGTTTTCCCGACACAACATGAAGGAAGAAAAATTATTATTTTGCGGCGTAGTATCGACTAGGACTATAGCGATAAATACAGTCTTGGTTTAGGTTTATAAAACAAGTCGTTTGTCGCGAGTCAAATGTTTTTTGCTCGAAATGTCTTTATTTCTTGCAATAGAAAACGACCCCTACAATGAGTCCGATTCCGATTAAAACTCCAATGATGACGCCGACGATCATCCCGGTTTTGGAGGCCTTGTTACTTTTATCTTGAATCCAAGGTGGGGCGCTGTAGCCAATGTGTCCGGACGCGATGTTGGAGACGGATGCCTTGTTCCCCGCCTTATCGACGCTCCTCAGAGCGAAATACAAATCTATCTCTCCTCTCGTTAAATCCCACTCCAAAGGCGTATCCAAAGTCGCCCATTGAAGACTTCCGGCTTCCACCATCACCATTTCAGTGGACAACTGGACCTCTTGGTCGAAGTTCATGAAAAGTTTCTCTCCAAACAGGGATCCGCGGATTTCCACCGACGTGGCTAAAATAGTTCAAGAGATATTTTTGCGTCTCAAAGATTAAAAACAAATAGACCGATTTACCAATTGATTGTGGGGAAACAAATCAATACAAGGCTACCACAATATTTTCATCTTTAAATTCCCTGGCTTTTCCCTAACCTTTTTTAAAGATTTACCCAACCATTAAGCTAAAATTTATTTGACAACTCGCGTAGAAAATCAGAAGAATAAAATTAAAAACAACTTTAGGCGAAATATTTAAAACATGGAAAAATGGAAAGGAGAAGGGGCGTGGTTTTTCTACCGGGGATCACGAGGCAAACATTATCGCGAATAATTACCTTTTCCCTCGTCCAAGTCATCGCCGGCCGCGGTCCAAACCAGCGTGACTGTCCTCAACGTTTGTTCTTCGCCTGTTATATTCGAATGGACGACCGTGATAGGTTCCGAGATGGATTCCACTCTGAGATCGGTCACCCTATTGGGCGCGGTAATATCTCGATGGTCGTTGACGTAATTAGACAGTTGGAAGTTTCCCAAATCTACGTTACGGGAGAAATCGCCCGTTGGTTCGCTGGTGGATTGCGGTTCGGGAATGGGTCCTTCCACTTGACGGAATGTGTCCATCGAAAAATTTGCTTGAGATGCTCCTAAAAAACCCCAAAGCTTAATTCTACGAACTCGTATATTTATGTTCCGTAAGTGTGTCGGTTATTTGTTCACAAATTAGGTAAGGGCAAAAATCGACTACCCCTCCCCTTAGTAACCAAAAGTATAATAGCACCACGAATACACTTACTTTTACCACAAATCAATAATGTATCTCTTAGTTAACCATCCACAAAATGAAACAAAACTTAGCAGGCTCGAGGAGAATTCTATTTGGAGCGAATTTACCGCCGTATTACATGGACACTGCGTAGGAATATTTACTAATTGATATATTATTTTTCTGATGTAGCTTTAGACACGATAATTGAGGTTCCGGTATATAATTATGATGCGTAACGTATCATATTTCAGCACCCTCGCCCTCCGCTTGTAACGTTTAGTAATGCTTTTAAAAATTCCCCTCCCCCTTAATGCGTTACGTAATTTGTAACTATGCCTGGTTATTACGTTTTGACAACAATTGTATTATTCCTTTTGGTAGTCTTGACAACGCCTATTTTTAAAACGTAAAAGACGAGTCGTTTGCTTATTGAGGACCTTTCGTTCGATCACGCCACTAGCGGCGAAAGTTTCTTCTTATACCAACAAATAAGGGAAACAAAGGCCTGGAACAAAGCCTGACGCCAGCGCTGTGGTGGCAGCATTGGGAAACGTGTCTATTCAAACTAAACTTCGTGATAAATCTTCGAAAGCTCACGTGACCAAAGATGTATATGAAATAATCTCTATGTTGAGACAATTTTTAGCTTAGCTCGCTTCCCACTACTTAACCCCGAAATTGACTCCTCCCCTTATTGTGTCAAACAAATCGGCCCATTATATGATTGGTTTCCGAAAATGACGTCGTCGGTGACCTGATTGCGGGGCTATGGTGCCCGCGGTCAAAACGAATATAGATATTATCTCTAACTTCTAAGTTTAAATAAATACATTCTTCCATGAAGCAATAGTAGATATATTTCAAACCCCCGCTACCGGAGGATGGTGCGGGTTTAACATTGAGCGCGCAATTGAATAGCTTGGTACCTTTGGTTCGGTCACTCTTGGGTATCGAAGGCGCTCTCGACACTTGACCATAATTAGCTCCCGACGTTTTAATTCTGGCTTTGCCATCGTTGACGACTGTGGCCACGGCGGCGTACCTTCCATTGGCAACGAATCCCTTGAAGAAGCTCGAGTAGATGCCGTCATCTTGGATGGCATCGGCTCCTATTCGTGCGAATACAGATACGTTCAATCCGTGGCACGAAGATTACCGTGTTCGGCTCGCTTACCGGCACCGTTGTCTCTGAGGGGTATCTCGACGCTTTTACCGTCTGGTCGGACGATCGTGGCTTTAACGGTGGCGTTTATCACGACGTTGTAACCTTTCGTGACCCTGGCCAAAACCTTGACGTAAGCCGGGTACGAGAACTCCACCTTGTCGAACCACGACGATGCTCGGATCGGCTGATCGCGCGGGTCGCGAACTTCCGAAGTGAGACTAACGGAGATGCTAGACGTGACGCTGGAGTTGTAAAATACAATCCATTGTCCAGACTACAAATTTTCAAAAGAGTTTTTAAAAACATCCATTCCTACAATCATAAGTAACGAAATATAAGTATGACATTTCCTATTGTTTTAATGATTAGCCATTTCAGTTCAGTAGAACAGCGGTTCCCAATTTGTTTCGCTATGGAACCATAAATTATCCATTAAAATAATAAACAAAAAAACACGTTCATATTGCGTAAGTAAAAGTAGCTATATTTATTTTCATTAAAATATAAAAAGGCCGACCAGTTTCGACACAACCTTATAACATTTTATTTTACTAAATTATCCACCTAATTCTATCGGAACCACAACTCATTTTTTAACTTATCTTAAAAGACTCTTGACACAAACAAAGATGGCCACGCTGCGAATTCTCGGAACCCCTGTGACCCTTCCACGGAACCCTGGGGTTCCGTTGAACACCTTTTGGGAACCGCTGCAGTAGAAAAACAGGAAGTTTGTGAGCAGTTTTTGATAATTGTCATACTTACTATTTCATGTTACCTACATATATGTTATTATAATACCTCGGTATATTTTACCACGGCCAACTTTGATCTCTCGCGCTATAGCGGGCAACCCATTCGCGGAAATTCCGCGAACAAGGATTTTCCCTCTATACACTGTGGGAGTTCAGCGCCACGCTCGTTTTTACATTGGCTTCAATGCAAAAACTATTATAAAAATAATATTCCGCTAGGGGCGCTCAAACCATACAGATATTTGTTCATAGGTTAACATAGAAACTTCAACGAATGGGTTGGCCGCTGTAGCGCGAACAGCGCGTGATCAAAGCTGGCCGTGATTTTACCGATAATGTATTGAGGTTAAGGGATAATACGAAAAAATGACCTCCGCTTCTTCAAAAGTAAATTTCTTTCGAAGCGTCACAAACAAATCCTCGTTAAATTCGGAAGACTTGTCGAAATACATTTTGGCGCTCGGAGACTGCAGAGTTATGTGGACATTGGCCAGCTTCGAGCTTCTAAAGGTGAAGACGGTGTTTTTGCCGAGCTCCTTGTCCAGGCTCAGTTCTTGGAGCACTACCTTGCCCGCTGTTAAATTGGTAGTATCTTGGACAATCTGCGTTATTTAAGAGAATTAATAAAGGTCTCGCTAGTCAAATACGTAGTTCATGCTATCGCGACTGGACATACAACCCGTGTCTCTTTGGTTTTTCTTTATACTGCCAAAGCTGAGTATTTTCTCTTTAAAGGTCGGGTAGCATGCCAGTGTTTAGGGAGGTGAGACAGTAGGGGAACCTTTTATTGAGCGCCTATTAAAGGGAATATAACCTTGAACGCGTTAGTAGAATTTTCTGACATTTTTATTTCCCGAAGACTCCGAAATATAGTAATAATAATAATAATAATAAGCTAGGCGTATTCCTAAGACACTACCGTAGGCTCTTGGATTAATAATAAAAGCAAACGCTTTAATTATTAATCCAAGGTAGGCCCAAGTGATTCATTTTCAAAATCTCAAACATACATACATTTCAGTAGAATTTTGAGGATTTTAAAAGTTAAAATCAATTTTTTTTTGGCATACTTGGTGTGTTGTAAGTCGGAAAATATTCCGGAAAATGACCGAGGGCTTTTGTCTAGAACATTTTCCGTATTTTTCCGGAAAAAAATAAAACGTTTTCATTCCATGATTAGTTTAATACATTGTTTGCAAATTTAAATTTCGAATCTGAAAGTAAAACTAAACCTTTAGACTAGTTTAAATTGATTAACAATGTAACACTAATACACTATGAATGTTTTGTCGTATGTTTACTGATATTAGACATTATATATCGATAAAAAGTTAAAAAACATTAAAAACCCTTTTAAGTAGTTTATCTTTCAATTTTTTATTTTTCCGATTTGTGCAAATGTGAAAATCTAGAAGAGGAAATATTGACGTTGATTGAAAGGACAGAGGTTATATTCCCTTTAAAGGCTCACAGAATTGTTTTAATTTCGGAAATAGGGCTTGAAAAATGGCAAGTTACGATTAGTGGGATTCGCTTGCACGAGGTATAGAGGAGGAGCTAATTCCGTGGTTATTTAAGACTTGGCATTTAGCTTTACCGTCAATGGTTGTAGCTCAACGTCAGTTTGTGAAGAAATAGAAGACTGGAAAGCGGTGTCCAAACCGGCGACTTCCTCCACCGTGTCCGGGAAATAGAAACTTCTTCCGCCGGTGGCCGTGGCCAGACTCTCCAAATCCGAAGCGGCTTTCCCGCCGATGGCGATGGTGTTAATAATCACCTTGGCTTTTAGAACGTCTGGTCGAACACGGGCTATTTTAGGAACAATGTTCTCTTCACCGTCCGAAATAAGAATGATGGTGGCGCCTTCAGTTTTACCACCGTTAGCCTTCAAAGCCTTAATCGGAGAATTAGTGTTAGTCTACATAGTTTGTGGGGAAAATATAATTGAAAAGGGAAACGCCAAGGTTTTCCAAATATCGGGTTATTTCAAATTTGAACAAGATCCCGGTAGATTAATTTGAAAAGTCACCGAAAGTCTGCAGTGGGTGAAACTATTCCTTCCCCTATCACTCGAATATTAACTCTAAAATCAGCGCCATTTTATTTTAATACGCGTATCTACAAGCAGAGTCACTCCGCGGAAATTGCAAAAACAAATTTATTTAGGTTTTTACAATAGACCAATTATATAGGTATACAGGGTGTTTCAAAAGGTTATGCAAAATTTTGTAGGGTGTGAGCTGAGAAGTATGCCTGTTTTTTCCCCATTTCCCTACGATGAGTTAAAAGAGCGCCAGAGAGCTTCAAAGTGTGGCTGAAACAAGCGCAAAACAAGCAAAGGGGACTTTAAATACTGTTTAAGTTACCTTTTTACGCTGGTTACCTCGATTTATTTACATAGTCCTTTTTTACCTATCACACCTTAATGTTCGCATTTCACTGCACGAGCTCCTTAACGCGGCAGCCGTGTCGCCGTGGTGACAGACGGGGTTCAAAGAACACGAGTCATGGTGTTAACAGGTTTTTTTCTACCAGTGGTAATACCTCGGGGAACCCTGGGTTCCAAGGTTTCGTAGTTTTTGGACTAAATAGTTAACGCTTGGCTATTTCCCTTTAAACCAAGAATGTATTGAGGTTAATAGAGAATATGAAGCAGCAACTACAGCCTCTGCTTTGACAACTATCGGGAGAAATTCTCCGTCTACACCCGGAGAGAGTGTCTTCCCCTTTTTACCGAGAGAACAGGGAAAGGTTAGGCGAGGAAAGGCTGAGGGGCGTGGTTTTCTTCGGGGGATCACGAGGCAAATAGGCAACTGCTCACGTATTCTCTGTTCACCCAAATACAGACTCACGTAAGCTGAAACTCAGTTACTGCGAGGGCTTGCTGCAATCCACTGCCGATGGACGTTCCTCCGCCGTTCGCTCTCTTGGGAACCTTCGTCACTAGGTATTCCCTGACAGTGGCGTTGGTTATTTTGGTCATATTTACTGTAATTCTGGCTGTTGGCCCGAATTCCACCATGGCCAATGAAACTTGCCAAGGAATGGTGTCTTTGACGAAGCGACTGGCGGCTCTATTCAATTTTCCGATTCTGTCGATGCCGTCAGTCGTCATACTGTTCGAGACGTCCATGACTAAAACGGTCCTTCTGGCTTCATTTCCGGCGAAACGCACCACGTTGAAAGTGGGTTTGGTATTAACAATAGGCGTTACGGCGCTAGAAAGAATTCAATTGCTTTAATACACGAAGGTAAATTAATTATTCGTGGTACCACGGACTGTAAATTTTAGAGGACCGGTATTCCCGAGGTATTTTACGCCCCGTTCACCGATCAGGCTGACGGGAGTCGCTCAAGGTCATAAAAAAAAACTAAAGCGCGTGTCTTTCGGTCGGCCAGATTTCCAGATAACATGCGGGGGGGGGGGGGGGGTCTATCTCTATGCGTGGTACGAATGACCTTGATGGACTCTCTCTCTCTAGTTCGAAGTGATTGATGCTCGGGGAAACCAAAATTCTACAGGAGAAGGCTACGCTTTACTCGTCCTCTAAAATTTACAGTCCATGGTGGTACGAATAGCTTTGCGGTTCCGACAATTCCGAAAGTTTACACGCGATATTATCTAATCCCTATTTTCCAGCCAGTTCACTCGGAAGAGTCGGAACGATCTAGTTTAAATTGTTCTCGCTTCTAAAGCCCAGTTCACACTATACAATTAATTGGGCCACTTAATTGAAACCTACTAATTGTAAACAAGAAAATTGTACAGTGTGAACAGAAAAATTTGGAACAATGGTTACAATTTTTCTGTTCACACTATTCAATTTTCTTGCTTACAATTAGTTGGTTTCAATTAAGTGGCCCAATTAATTGTATAGTGTGAACTGGGCTTAATTCCTTATTAGCGGTCTAAAGATCCAATGCACTGTTTTAAGCTCGCAAAGTGGTCTTAGTGCAAAAATATTGAGTTGACTCTTAGGCCCAGTTCATACTATACAATTAATTGGGCCACTTAAATGTATCTAACTAATTTTAATGAAGAAAATTGCATAGTGTGAACAGAAATAATTGGTATCATTGTTGCAATATTTCTGTTCACACTAGGCAATTTTCTTCATTACAATTAGTTGGATACATTTAAGTGGCCCAATTAATTGTATAGTGGGAACTGGGCTTAAGATAACAAATAGTTGATTTTATAAAATGTCTTTACGCTTGCCCAACTTGTTGAAATGTTGCCCTGGAATAGTTCAGCCAATGCCTAAGAATGAGTTCATAAACTCTTTAGTGGGAGAGAAAACGGATCCACAGCTGAAGCGGGGAGGCAACATTTCAACAAGATGGCCAAGGTTATTTTATAAAAAGAACTATTGGTCCAAGTTTGCGAGTCCAAAAATATTGAGGCGAAGCTAGTAAAAAATACTGAGAAAAGTGAAAAAAGCACCTCGAGAAACCTTCCCAACTAATGAATGTAGAAATAGCTGACGACTTTTGTATATACATGTTTCTAGGCTTCTAGCCAGTTTCTAGCCTAAAACCTTTCGCTGTTGTACGGAGAAAATTTTCAATGAGCAGACAACGTTTCCACATTCAATTTTAAAACTCGTTCAGTAAGCCGCGATCATTGTGACCAAAATTTAAACTATACACGCAGCCTATAAGAATAGCTAAGCTTACGCTACACTATTCATAATTTAAAAAATGCTATTGAAAGGCGCCATTTTTATTGCGTATCACCTCTTTTTCATATCCGGATGCATTTTGATGACTTCCCAAGCACTCTTGTACTGACAGAAGGCGTTCTGTTTAGTCGGGGCTCTCCAGTTGTGCTTCTTTTTTGCCGACACATCACCGTCTTCGCAATAGCCTCCCATCTGAAAGTGTCAAAATTACTTATAAGCGCTCGATACGTCGACGAGCGTAATCAATAATGTATTCGTTTTAACAGACAATATGGGCTCGCTGCTATAATTTCAGTTTTCATGATTCGCGGAATAGCCAGATTCAACAATTCACGAAAATGCCAAAACACGACGTCTGCGATGTTTAGTTCCATCACCTGAAAGCGAAATCCACGTATCTTTTTAAGATTTTTGAATAATTAATTTTTAATGTCTGACTGTGTTTCCAATAGGATATTGATTTAGTATTTTAGTACTTTTTGGCACGATTTTACTTTTTTATTTGACACATTTTCACATTCTTCTTTTCCAATGTCCAAATCCCAATTTTTCAACGTTCCCGAAATCAATGAAAATTTTCAGATACACAATTTTAAAAAATTAAATAAAATTATAAAACCGTATATCGTCCGCCTCGACCGCCTACATCTAGAGAAAGCGATTTATAGAGCAAAGAATATAAAGCCCCAGGAATGGAAGGTGTAGCTCCGTCTAGTGGAACTTTTGCGCCTCTCGTTTTTAAAGAGAGGCCGGGTTGCGTAACCGTTTCCGGTTACTCTGATTTGCTTTGTCGGAAGTTTCTAGCGCAACCAAAACACGCGGCGAATAATATCAATCCTTCCATTCCTGGGGCTTTATATTCTTTGTCTAGAGTGCAGAAGCCGAGAGAATGGGGAATAAATTCAGGCACATCTCTACGATTGAACTGGATAGGGCTAAGCCCTAGGGCGCCGTGTTCCGGAGGGTCGCCGTCTGTCCCTTTACATATATTTTTAACTTAACTGTAAAGTATTCAATAAGAAGGGAACCAGGTGCTGTTCAAATATTCTCTGTTCATCCGAATACATTCCTTATGTAATTTACGTCAACTTACGGAAGGCAAAAACGGCATGTACATGAGAGAAGCTTCCAGACTTTGACCGCCGGGCGCCATGTCTGGCACGAAGAGGCATTCGTCTCCGACAGATCCGCCTTCGTAAATGACGCAAGGGTCGCCATTTTCCTGCTCAATCCAACCCTTGATGTCCTTAATGCAGCTTGTCGGGAATATCTGAAATTTGCGTTATATTCAAAACACCAATAAGCCATAACCAACGTGCCATCTAAGAGCAACAAACACAAGGAGAACGCAGCTAGCCTTTAAACACAGTGTTGTGTACAAATTTAATTGGACGAGCCTTTACGCTGAACGTTTCACGGAAAGGGGGAAGACAATTTCCGAATTTTCCCCTACAGATGGCAGCAGGCGCTAAAGCGTCTAACTTTCGGAGGGGGGTAGGGGGGGTCGTATGGGATAGTTTCAGAAGGCCTGTGAGTTTCGGAAACGGGGAGGTGGGAGGCGGGGGGGGGGGTTTCGGGGTCGTTCCGATTTGGAAGTCCCGTGGCCCTCTCGGCGTACGTTCCGTGGCCTTTATGCATCAGCCATTGAATACAGGGGGTTTAAAGGGGTGCAAGGGGTTTGGTACTTCTGCGAGTTTGAGTTGTTTTTGCGGGAAAAAGGGTACCACGGTAATTATCACATGGGAAAAGCGGAGAGGTGGTACCACGGTAATTATCACATGGTCATAAGGGGGAGGGGTACCCAGGTAATTATCACGTGGGCAAAAGGGGGAGCGGTACCCCGGTAATTATCACATGGGCAAAAGGGGGAGGAAGGGCCTTACTGGGGTGGTTCTACTATGGGTAAAATGGTACCACGGTAATTATAACATGAGAAAAAAGGGGAGGAACGGTAATTATCAAATGGGAAAAATGGGGAATACCCCGGTAATTATCAAATGGGAAAAATGGGGAATACCCCGGTAATTATCAAATGGGAAAAATGGGGAGTAGCATGGTAATTATCACATGGGGAAAAAGGGGAGGAAGGGCCTTACTGGGGTGGTTCTACTTTGGGGAAAAGGGTACCACGGTAATTATAACCTGAGAAAAAAGAGAAGGAACGGTAATTATCAAATGGGAAAAATGGGGAGTACCATGGTAATTATCACATGGGGAAAAAGGGGAGGAAGGGCCTTACTGGGGTGGTTCTACTTTGGGGAAAAGTGTACCACGGTAATTATAACCTGAGAAAAAAGAGAAGGAACGGTAATTATCAAATGGGAAAAATGGGGAGTACCCCGGTAATTATCACATGGGGAAAAGGGGGAGGAAGGGCCTTACTGGGGGTACCCGGTAATTATCGTATGGGAAAAGGGGGAGTGGGCCTTACGGGAGGAGGTCGACTATGGGGTTAAGGGTACCATGGAAATTATCGCCTGGAAAAAAAAGAGGGGGCCTTACTGCGGTGGTTCGACTATGGGGAAAAGAGTGCCACGGAAATTATCGCATGGGTAAAAGGGGTTGGGGGGGGGCGTACTGGGGTGGAGTGCCTCGAAACACACTACTAGCTGAGGGCAGGCGGGCCCTCAGCTAGTTTATATATATATGGCACCCGAAACTATCACTCTGATAAAGAGATACATTTAAAAGCTCAGGAATCATATCGTGAATACAGTGGCGTCACCAGGATTTCAAAACTGGCGGCGCTTAAGTCATAAGCCCTGGTCCAAAGAAGTTTGGAAAGTTGACTTGGAAAAATTAAGTTGTTGATGAGTATTTTTAAGGAAGAATTTCGAAGAAACTTTTCGCCACTTGAGTGAATTGGAAAAATTCTGAATTTTAGGAGGCGCTTTTCGGAAATTTTAGGTGGCGCTTTTCGGAAATTTTAGGTGGCGCTTTAGAAATGATACAGGTGGCTCAAGCGCCGCCTTAAATTCCCTAGCGACGCCACTGCGTGAATATATGCTGCTTTTCACATATTAACTGTTACCACGAATTTATTCTTGATGTAAGCATAAGTAACATAATAACAATAAGTGTGACACTTTCTATTGTTTTAATATAATATCCTGACAGAACCTTTTCTCGACACTGACACTCTCGCCAAGCTCCGACTTGGTATTCACTCGAACTGATTAGCGTGTTAACCTACTTGATAAAATTCATTATAAATAAAAGTATATTTTCCCTTACGGATATTTAGCTACTAGAGGGCTCTCTGCTGAGAAATAAACCTATATTGCGCAAATAGCTTTGAAAATAAGTTCTGTGATAATGTTTCCTTATTGTATTATGTTACTTAGGATATAAGTCATGTACCATTCCATCCTCATTGTAGAACGCTGGGAATCGACTCTCTCCGGGAGTGCCATACTCGTCGAACACTCCGAACCGGAAATGAGCGAACTCGTGGATCAGTTGTCTTTCTAAAATGTAACACTTCTTAGTAAAATTCTAACCTGGATTCGAGCTAATCCAAAAAAACTAAAAGACAACTACCAACGTTTCCGTATTCCTCCTTGGTCCATCCGTCCATTTCCGTGACGAATTTGGGAGTGAAATGGATGTATTCTCCTTGGTCGCCGCATTCTCCCGGCTGAAGGGTGTAGGGCGCGTCTCCGAATTCGGGATTGGCCTCCGCGATACGAACGTGAGACTGCGAAAAATAGTCCGTAAAGACGGACGATTGTCCGTAATCTTCTTCCCAAGTTTCCGGAATGACGATTGTCACGTTTTTGAAGTACAAACGCTGGCTCGTCACCTTGAACAAGAATTCGGATCCTTTCGTGAACATATTCTGGAAAAAAGGAACTTCCGGTTGTAGAAACCAATTGTTGTATATTTAAATTAAATTTGATGGTTTGTCGTATGATGGCGCCCCAATCATGGAGAAAATAATTTTAACTCGCCATTGTAAATCAAGCGGAATGATAAACAAAGTTGCCGAAAGGCGAAATATAGTCCGGCACTTTAGTCACTATATACATTCCTGAAACCTAACATTCGTCGAGATAATCACAACAATAATAAATATAACGAGTGTAACGCCTTAGGCTTAGGGATACGAAATATAGGTAAAGAATCACCACATTATTGCGTAAGTAAATTGCTTACTAAATTTAATAACCGACTAGTTTTGGCACAGCTTTGTGCCATTGTCAACTATAATAAAACTACAACAGTAGACGAAACTGTGAGCTTAATCGAGTTCTATGAGACTATGTAGAAAATTCACATTTTATGTATCTTGGTGCTTTTTACATTCAACAAAGTGGTGTAAGTATGGGAAGTGGTTTTTCCCTTATACTAAATGCATTTTTCTTGACAAATTTGAGAGCAAGTTTGTGGCACAATCAAAAGAAACCTTTTTTAAATTATATAAACTTACTTTACCCAGACATAAAATTTACTTTCGAGAATGAGGTTAATAAAGATCCTAATTTTTTAGACGTCAACATCAAAAGTAATACAATTAATTTTGAAACTAGGATTGTTGTAACTTAAAAAAGGGACTTTTTGATTTTTTATAAAAAGACATTTTTATCATCAAATCGAATTTTTAATTTTCGCTTATATTTTTGGAATCGTTTTCTTTTTTATGGACTTATCGGGATTAACGGTTTTTTTTGTGTTTCATATAAAGGCTTTGTCGCGTGAATAAATGCTATCACTTTTCTTTCGCTATTGTAATGTAATCTTCATCAAGTTTTTAAATCAATAAATGTATATTGTTGATTCTTATACCTCGTCGTAGTCAATCGTGGGTTATTAAGTCTGAAGAGTAGAAAGTTTTGATTTCCCCCCTGACTTCATGGTGCCGAAACCCGGGACGGGACTTAGATTCAGCTACTATCTAACCGAAGACTTCTAGATAAATCTCTTCGTTCAGACTGAAAGAACTCACAAACGACTATGGCGACAGCTGCTAATCAACTTCAGAAAGAACAACAGAAAAGAGCTGTCATAAGACGAATGATTACCAACATTCAAAGCAACGTTAAATTAGAACTGAAGAAAGAACCGCCATCCAGCAAGAAGCTTAAAGAATTCCTGTTTAAGCTTAAAGACAAAGAAACGAGTATGGAAGCGTTAGAAGAAACCATCTTGTCACTGGTAGCCGTTGACGCCATCGAGAAAGAAATGATTGATGCAGAACACCAACGAAGTCATAGACCAGATCCTTCGGAAGACGATTCAGACACAGATTCGACAACTACGACTCGACCGATGGCAATGTCAATTCAACTACCGAAATTGAGTCTGGAAAAATTTGAAGGCGATCCGACTTCCTGGACGGGGTTTTGGTCCATCTTCGAGACGGCAATCGATTTCAATCCTTGTCTCAATGCCGCACAGAAATTCAGTTACCTGAAAAGTTACCTGCGTGGGAAGGCAGCAGCGGCAGTTTCCGGATTGGCTTTGACACCGATGAATTACCATAGCGCTAAAGAAATCCTACAGACCCGCTTTGGAAAGAAACGTTTAATCATTAATTCTCATATTAATGAACTCTTCGCTCTCGAATCAGTCGGTTTGAGACACCTCTACGACAGATGTGAAATTCAAGTCAAGAGCCTTGAGTCTCTTGGGGTCCCGAGTGAAAGCTACGAGTCCATGTTGAACACTCTGCTCATGAAGCTCATACCAAGCGACCTGTCCTTTGAATTTGCTAGAAAGAGGGAAGACGACGAAGACTTCACTGTTAGCGAATTATTGAATTTTCTACGAAGAGAGATCGAAGCAAGAGAGAAACACGCGTTTTTGACTGGAACCAGTATTCAAGAAGTAATCCTTCCAATCCGTCTTCTGAGCGCTTGAAACCAAAGAATTGGTCTCAAGATTCCAAATCCAGACAACGTCTGTCATCCACAGCTGCGTTTTCCACTGTCACGGAAGATAGATGCGTGTCCGAGAGGCGAGAAATCTTGAAGAGAAAGGGGAGATGTTTCATATGTCTGCGGTACAAGCACAGAGCGTGGCAATGTAAGGCAAATATAACTTGTAAGACGTGCAAGAAGAGACACGACGAAGCGGTATGCGACGAGAAATTTCCAGACAAGGAACTGACTCAAACACAATTACCATCGTCAGAATCTGTAGCCATTAGCTGCGCATCAGTCAACGAGATCTCAAACAAATCAGTCCCAAAGTCATATTACTTCAAACTGTTCCTGTAAAAATTATCGCAGGACGAAACCAAGAGAAATTCAGATGTCTTTTGGACACAGCTAGTCAACGGACTTTCATCACGGAATCACGTCACTACGATTGAATCTTCCAGTAACCGGAATCGAATTCAAAAGAATCTATCCCTTCGGAAGCGAAAAACCAATCCTGGCGGAGAGAAGGCGAGTTAAAATTCGACTCTGCGATTTAACCATGAAAAACGAGATCGAAGTGGAAGCTCTAGAAGGTCCGGTTTTAAATCGGGCCGTTGTACCAGTTGCCACGGATGCGATGCGCAAAGAAATGGAAGCCCGAGGTATCAGACTCGCGGAAGATCCTAGTGAAACTAACCTGGAACTCACTCTCATTATCGGCGCCGATTACTATTGGAAGGTCGTATCCGGTATCATCCAGCGATTTGGAGATATGACTGCAGTTGACACGAAATTTGGATGGACGCTTCATGGTCCCTCAGTTGTAGATTGGTGCACTCTCGGCGTGGAGTCGGTGTGTGGAATGAACGTAATAATGGAGGAAGAACTGGCATCCGTACAGCTGCGAAAATTCTGGGACTTGGATGCTTTAGGCATTTTGGATTCTTCGGTATCACCATCCAACGAAGATCAAAGAGTCATTGAACAACTGAACGCCACGATCAAATACCATAACCACCGCTACTAGGTCAAGTTACCTTGGAAGGAAGATATGACTCTTAAGTTCGAACAATTACCCGTCTGCGCTCAAACGATTTTCGTCCTTAAAAATCGCTTCCAAAAAGATCCCTCATTCCACGTCCAGTATGCCGAAGTCATCAAGGACTACCTCGCGCAAGGTATCGTCGAAGAAGTGCCGAAGAAAGAAATCAATCAGCAATCGAGAGTAATTAACTATTTGCCACATCGCGCAGTCTTAAGAAACGACAAAACAAGTACGAAGCTGCGAGTGGTATTCGATGGTTCATCTCATGAAAAGAATTCTCCGTCGCTCAACAATTGCCTTTACACCGGTCCAAGCTGGAACACAGATCTAATAAAGCTTCTCGTCACGTTCCGTATTGGAAAGATCGCTTTCACGGCTGACATCGAGAAGGCTTACCTTCAGATCGAACTCCATGAAGACGACACAGATGCAGTTCGATTTCTTTGGACAGACGACCCGGCGAAGAACCAAGAGCCAAAAATTTTGAGATTCAAGAGGGTTCTATTCGGTGTTTCACCAAGTCCTTTCCTGCTTGCCGGAACCATACGTCACCACGTTCTAAAGTACAAAGAAACGTATCCCGAAACAAGTCGCCTGTTAGAAGAAAACTTTTACGTCGACGATTTGATCGGCAGCGAAAACGACGAAGATGTGGTCTTGAAGAGATCCGTAGAAGCCAAGAAAATCATGCAAGATTCGAGCATGAACCTAAGGCGTTGGAAGACCAATTCCAAGCCACTACGACAGCGTTGGGGAGAAGAGAAAGCAGAAGACGTTTCATCTTCAAAGGAAATTGAAGAGAAAAGATCCTCGTTCAAAGTCCTTGGAGTCAGTTGGAACCCGAATAAAGACGTTCTACAATTTGACGTGTCGGCGCTCCTCGAGTTTCTAATCAGCAAAAAAATACTAAACGATTCGTTCTCCAGGCCTCATCAAGAATCTTCGATCCAGTTGGATTCTTAAGCCCGTTCATGATCCGCATAAAAATCCTCTTCCAGGAGATATGGGAAAGGGGCGTGGACTGGGATTCTACTCTACCTGATGACTTAGCTAAGCGATGGGACGATTGGTGTCTTGAGCTTCCAGCGCTTCATGAATTGTCAATATCACAATATTACATGGACCAAGTGGGCGACGACAATATCAAGAGTTTTGAGCTTCACACCTTTTGCGACAGTTCTGAGAAAGCGTACGCAGCTGTCATATACCTTCGATACGTCACGGAGAAAGGCGAAATTGGAACCAAATTGATCGCTAGCAAGGCCAGAGTAGCACCATTGAAGCGGGTGACATTACCTCGCTTAGAATTGATGGGAACTGTCATTGCGGTCCGGCTTACCAATCACGTTCAGAGCTATTTCTCATCTGTCACCAAAAAACCGGTATTGGACTGATTCAAACATAGCACTTGGATGGATCAAGGGTACAGCAAGTCGCTGGAAGCCATTCGTCGCGAATAGGGTTCGTGAAATCCAAGAGGGCTCTGATCCAAGTTCATGGTCTCATTGCCCAGGGCGATTAAATCCGGCGGACCGTCTTACAAGAGGACAAGAAATGACAAGTCTCATAAAAAACAGCACTTGGTGGACTGGTCCTGAATTTCTTACCCAACCAGAACACCAATGGTCTTTTCGAAAGGGCGTACCCACACGAGTTATCGAGATTAGCGACGAACTTCGTCCAAAGTTTCAAGAAGAAATTATCCAGTGTGCCTGCATATCCGAGCCTAAAGTCGAAAGCCAACCTTTACTCAACGTCGAAGATTATAGCAGATTTAACCGACTACTTCGAGTCACCGCAAACGTATTGGGATTCATTCGCCGTCTCCGTACGAAAGAAAACCGCCGTGCAGTATTATCTAGCGAAGAGATCAACGAAGCCGAACGATATTGGATTCAACAAGTTCAAATTCAAGCGTATCCTGAAGAATATCGAGCACTAAAGTCGAAGCTACCGTTGTCTCAAGCAAGCACTATCTCGCTCTTGGCTCCGTTTTTGGAAAATGGAATAATGAAAATCGGCGGAAGACTGGAATTTTCTGATCTCTCATACGAAGAAAAGCACCCTGTCCTATTGCCTCAAAAATTCCACTTTACCAATCTCTTGATTCAACGTCATCACGAAGACATGATGCATACTGGTCTAACCGGAACTTTAACCAAACTTCGAGAGCGTTTCTGGGTCGTACGAGGACGTCAAGCAGTCAAAAGCCTGATTTCTAAATGTCTCGTATGCGAGAGAAGTGAAGTTAAAGCTGTATCCGTGACAACCGCACCTCTTCCCAGGGAAAGAGTCTTGGAATCGCCACCATTCTCGATCACTGGCGTTGATTTTGCTGGACCCGTGTACGTGAAGACAACGGACAAATCAAGCTCGAAGGCCTATATTGCGTTATTCACATGCGCCGTAACACGATGCGTCCATTTGGAGCTGGTTTCGAGTCTCTCTGCCGAAAACTTCCTACTTGCGTTAAGAAGATTCTTTTCACGACGGGGTATTTGCAAAGAAATTTGGTCTGATAATGCCAAGACATTCCAACGTGTCGATAAGGAGCTGAAGGACTTGTGGAAAACCGTTCAAGGTTCGAAGGTCCAAGAGATGATTAGTCAGCGGAGAATAAAATGGTGTTACATCGTCGAACGAGCCCCCTGGTGGGGGGCTTCTGGGAAAGATTGGTTAGAAGTATCAAAACCCTTTTTGAAGAGAATACTCGGGCGGAGTGCGTTGTCATATGAAGAGTTCGAAACCACGCTGATCGAGACGGAAGCAGTTATCAATGCCAGACCTCTCACCTACGTGGAAAACGATGCTAAAGATCCTCGACCGTTAACTCCAGCTAATTTTCTGCTCGGAGAACGACATAATCTTTTGCCGTCCAAATTATTCAAGTCTGTGAAGACGAGACAAGACGCTACTAGACGACTTAAATATCGCCAGACGTTGCTCGATCAATTTTGGCGCCAGTGGAGACGCGAGTATCTTCGAGAGCTTAGATCCGCGAACTCCGTCCAGAATCAGAGAGACATGTAGGAGATCAAGGTCGGCCACGTCGTTCTCATTGGCGAAGACAGACAACCACGCCAGAATTGGGAGCTGGGTCGAGTCACTGAAATCCACAATGGTCGAGACGGAAAAACCAGAGCCTGTTCTCTTCGGAGATCAAATGGACATATTATTCGTAGAGCAGTTCAGCTATTGTATCCTTTGGAGCTTGTAAATGACCCGTGATTGGTCATTACGCCGGGAGGATGTTGTAACTTAAAAAAAGGGACTTTTTGTTTTTTTTATAAAAAGACATTTTTATCATCAAATCGAATTTTTAATTTTCGCTTATATTTTTGGAATCGTTTTCTTTTTTATGGACTTATCGGGATTAACGGTTTTTTTGTGTTTCATATAAAGGCTTTGTCGCGTGAATAAATGATATCACTTTTCTTTCGCTATTGTAATGTAATCTTCATCAAGTTTTTAATTCAATAAATGTATATTGTTGATTCTTATACCTCGTCGTAGTCAATCGTGGGTTATTAAGTCTGAAGAGCAGAAAGTTTTGATTTCCCCCCTTACTTCAAGGATCTATAGAAAAATGTATAATGTAAGCACGTTTCTAAGGGACGTAATTTGGGTGGGGCAAGGGGGTATTCACTCCCCCTGAATTTTTATGAGCTTAAAACGTCCACAAATAAACAGAATAATGCAATAACTCTTTCGATTTTATGTCCCCCTCCCCGGATATTCAAGTTCTGCCCGCTCCTGATAAATCTTGAAATGACATTTCTGATGTTTCCCCATTTCCGTTCCAATCAAAAAAATGGAGTGCATATAACTTTAATCCACCGCGCGTATCGTCTTAATTTGTAGTAATTTAGAGTCTGTTCTTCATGAGGATGCCTGTTTAAAACGTGTAAAAGTTAATAGAGGTTTTAAACCACGCATTATAGAAAATATCTTTCACAAAATTCAAAAGAAATCGGGCAAAATTTAAAAAAAATTGTTAACTACAACCTAATATATAGCCAAAACTAAGAAATCTCTTAAAGTACGTATTTTTACCCTTTTTTATATAAAAAAAAACGATTGATAAACAATGTATGGTTTCAAATTTGGATCCCCCTTTTTAGTTGTCTGTTTTTTAGTATAGTTATCAGGAATCCATTCCTCTACTTGGAATGCTTATCGCGGCAGATTTTCGTCTCGATGTGGCTGACGGTTTTTTTGACGTCACTAACGAGTAAGTTAACTTAACAGACAACAACGTCAGAGGGGATTTTTTTATCTCGTAGGCGGAGCCAACAACGTCAGAGTGATCTTAGCATACGCGATACGACAGGATAAGCATTCCAAGTAGAAGTATGGAATTTCTATAGTTATATATATGTATGTTGATTTAGTCAAGAATACAATTTAAACGGAGGAAACACATGGATTTTCAGAACAAAAGTTTATTTAAAAACGACTGTTTTTAAATAAACTTTTGTTCTGAAAATCCATGTGTTTCCTCCGTTTAAATTGTATTCTTATTATTTCTCCATGGATCGTTTAAAAAAATTTAAAATTTGTTTTAGTCACTCTTCTTTCACCTTGCAATGGCACAAGGTTGTTTCGAAGCTAGTTAATTTAATAAACAATTTACTTACGCAATAGCGTCGTTTTCTTTACCTATATTTTTAATTTTTTTTAACACAACAATAATATTCTATATTAATTTAATTTAAGTAATTTCATATTATTTTAAATCTTAATTTTAATTTAATATTAATTTAATTTAAGTAATTTCATATTATTTTAAATCTTAATTTTAATTTAATATTAATTTAATTTAAGTAATTTCATATTATTTTAAATCTTAATTTTAATTTAATATTAATTTAATTTAAGTAATTTCATATTATTTTAAATCTTAATTTTAATTTAATATTAATTTAATTTAAGTAATTTCATATTATTTTAAATCTTAATTTTAATTTAATATTAATTTAATTTAAGTAATTTCATATTATTTTAAATCTTAATTTTAATTTAATATTAATTTAATTTAAGTAATTTCATATTATTTTAAATCTTAATTTTAATTTAATATTAATTTAATTTAAGTAATTTCATATTGTTTTAAATCTTAATTTTAATTTAATATTAATTTAGTTATAAAATTTCACGTTTAAGCGTAACCTCCCGTCTCCCACTTGATAGAGGGCAACCTATTCCTGCCAATGACGAAGCCCACTAGTGTTGTCCATTTTCCGGAAAAATAAAATGCGGAAAAGGACCCCGCACATTTCCTATGGAAATTGTCTTTCGGCTAAATGTTCTGAATTTCGGGTATGTTATACTATCGGACATGCTGATCAAAAGTGCCAATGGGCCCGAAGTTCTAAAACCAATATTTTGCCAGCTAGAGACGTACAATATTGAACAAACCATGCTAATTATCTATTGTTTTAAAATGCACTTTTTAATGAAGTGTTTGAACTGAAGAAAAAGGGTTAATATAATTCTATATCAACTGCTCGAATAATACGATCTTCTTTGCATATCTTATGTTAAAGTAGCAATAAGCGTTCTCCTTGTTCCTTCGGCTACCATTCGCTTTTCTCTTGTTCCTTCGGTTACCATTCGCGTTTCTATTGTCCCTTCGGTTGCCATTCGCAGCCCCCTTGTTCCTTCAGTTTCCATTCGCGTTTCTATGGTCCCTTCGGTTGCCATTCGCGTTTCTATTGTCCCTTTGGTTGCCATTCGCGTTTCTCTTGTTCATTCGGTTGTCATACGGTGTTTTCTTTATTACTGAGCTAATAAATGGTTTTCTTAGTTATTCGGTCGACATTTGCAATTTTTTGTCAATCACCTTTTAGGTTTTAGGTTTTAGCGAATCTTTTTTGTGTACGTCATTTCTCGTCACCGTCTCGAGCAAGATTCCATCGTCCAGCCACTTTATTAGTTTTATTTAGATTTGTGGTAGGTTCTTTTCTGTGACGAGAAATGACGTACACAAAAAAGATTCGCTAAAACCTAAAAGGTGATTGACAAAAAATAGCTAATGTCGACCGAATAACAAAGAAAACCATTTATTAGCTCAGCAATCAAGAAAACCGCTATGGGAACTGAAAGAAAAAACCGTATGACAACCGAATGCACAAGAGAAACGCGAATGGCAACCGAAGGGACAATAGAAACACGAATGGAAACTGAAGGAACAAGGGGGGACGCGAATGGCAACCGAAGGGACAATAGAAACGCGAATGGAAACTGAAGGAAAAAGGGGGACGCGAATGGCAACCGAAGGGACAATAGAAACGCCAATGGCAACCGAAGGGGCAATAGAAACGCGAATGGAAACTGAAGGAACAAGGGGGAACGCGAATCGTAATCGAAGGGACAATAGAAACGCGAATGGAAACTGAAGGAACAAGGGGGACGCGAATGGCAACCGAAGGGACAATAGAAACGCCAATGACAACCGAAGGGACAATAGAAACTCGAATGGAAACCGATGGGACAATAGAAACGCGAATGGCAACCAAAGGAACAAGAAGAACTTGAATGGCAACCAAAGGAACAAGAGAAACGCGATTGGCAGCCAAAGGAACAAGGAGAACGCTAATTGCTACTTTAACATAAGATATACAAAGAAGATCGTATTATTCGAGCAGTTGATATAGAATTCTGTACTCTAAAATATTATATTAACCCTTTTTCTTCAGTTCAAACACTTCATTAAAAAGTACAATGGAAAACAATAGAGAATTAGCATGGTTTGTTCGATATTTGTACGTCTCTAGCTGGGAAAATATTGGTTTTAGAACTTCGGGCCCATTGACACTTTTGATCAGCATGTCCGATAGTATAACATACCCTAAATTCAGAACATTTAGCCGAAAGACAATTTCCATAGGAAATGTGCGGGATCCTTTTCCGAATTGCGGAAAAATTAAAAATTAAAACACAAATTACTTTTTAAAGGTTTTGTTTTTAACTTTTTATCGATATAAGTAAACATACTACAAAACCATAATAGTGTTACATTGTTAATCAGTTTAAACTAGCTCTAGAGGTTTAGTTTTACTTTCAGATTCGATAAAATTAGGCGAAAATACCGCTTTATTTAAATTTGTAAAAAATATATTAGACTAATCATGGAATGATAACTTTTTTATTTTTTCGGAAAAATACGGCAAACATTTTCCGGAAAATATTCCGACTTACAACACTGAAACCCACTATATACTCTCCCTCTATACCCTGGGAGGCAGTTTGCAGATATCCAAGGGTCGTTCTATCTTCGGCAATAGTGTCAACAAAAACGAAATTTATGAAATTTGTCGCTTGATCAGAGAGTAATTCTATGGTGCTACTGGCTGAAATGGTTTGGACACTGGCCATTATTTTCACGCGTGACAACGCGAAAGAGACCATCACTAGCATCTCGTCCCAATATTTAATTTAATTGCGTCTTCGTTTAAAGTTATTTAAAACGAAATTAGGAGTCCTAACTTACCCGAGGTGTTACACACCGATTTTGTTCAAACTCGGGGGATTGGTAGACCTTCATGTAACTTGAAAAATGCTAAAGGGATTTTATTCAATGGGCAACGGTTTTGGTCATGCCAACGAAAAATGTTTTTGACAACATAAAATTGAAATTTTCCCATTGAAAATAACATGGGATTTTGACCGATTTCCCTGTGAAAATTTTTTTATCAATTTTTTTTTATAATTTTGGTATTTTAATTTATTTTCAATATTTTCAAAATCCCATGTTATTTTCAATGGGAAAATTTCCATTTTATGTTGTCAAAAACATTTTTCGTTGCCATGGCAAAACCGTTGCCCATTGAATAAAATCCCTTTAGGATTTTTCCAGTTATATGAAGGTCTACCAATCCCCCGAGTTTGAACAAAATCGGTGTGTAACACCTCGGGTAGTCTCCTTGTTAGTCTTAAATAACTTTAAACGAAGACGGTTCACGTAAACACGAAAAGCTTTTCGTGGGTTTTAATTAAGCTAATTAGCGGAAATACAATAAGTTCACAAACTGCTGGTTTTTCGTCTGCTAGAAGACGAATTGTTAAATATAAAACACAAAGCCTCTGCTTAGCAGACGAAAATCCAGCAGCTTATGAACCTATATAAAATGAAAAGGCTTTTTAAAAATTTCTACACGTACGTTTGAGGCTGATATTTAAAAATTGCTCTTAAATGTCATTACCCCCGTTAAAAGATCTTTTCCTTTGCAAGTATATCGATCTAGAGATATGTTCTAAGACCAAAGAATATCAACACAAACCTTTATGTTATCAACTAGTTTCCTGTTTTCGGGTACATTTCTGTGGATTGCAACGACCAATCCCGTGTACCCACCATCTGTTAACTTAATTTCAAACGCGTTTGCGAAAAGGACGCAAAATGCCATCCAAATCGACATCACAAGCGCGCGATTCATTGCGACCAAACTCAGAAAAATATCCCGGGTTATTTCGCGTACAACCTACCTTTTATGTCAAATTACTCCTTTACTTAATTAGTCACCTAATTAATGGATGGAAATTTAGTATTTGAACTGAATTAGTGGGCAAATAGAAACTTGATCTGATAAGATACAGTATTTGTATCCGAAATTGATCAAAGGCTTAAATATCATCCGCAAGCATTGATTAATTAATTAAAAAAACAAAAAAATCTCTTGACTAGGTAAAAACAATTTTATTGAACCGAATGTTATTTTAATTTATTCTACATGAGATCATAAGTAACATAATAATGATAAGTATGACACCTGTAGCATATTTATTTACAACATCCGTTCTCTACCAAAAAGCACTAAGCAGAAGGATTACTATTGTTCAGTCAAATTCAAATTCAGTCAATCTTATCGAAAATTGGTACCTCTAAAGGCAAAACAAGTGTTTACGATAATCAATTTTATGTTTCTTTACAGTAATTCAATATAATTTTGTCAAAGGAATTATTTTCATTTTCTAAAAAAAAAGTAACCTGAAGAGTCTTTTAAGAATTCGTTAGCAGGAAGCGCTACTTCTACACTTTTTGACGTCACTGTGATGAAAGAACGGAGGAATAGCAATTATAATACTTATAATTATTATGACACTCATGATGAGATATATACAATAATTTATTGCGGATTGTCTTATCAGTCTATACGTGAACTATCAAATAATTTAATATTTAAAGGGTCAAATGTTGGTAAAATTAAGTAATACCACGGTGACCTCACAGGATGTCTTTGACGCTTTTTTCCTTTAGATAAAAAATGGCGTCCATGGTCATGCTTCTACTTTATCAAAAATGTATTTATATTTGGAGAGAATGACTAAGTTAAGACGATCAGAGGGCGCCATCTTGGATTAATAAAACAAAGGGATATCCCACAGAAGCAAAAACGCGAAAACGATTGCTATGAAACCTCTATTGGTGAAATCGGCGCCTAAACTTAAATGACTAAAGCGCATCCGCGATAAGTGGATCAAGGAAAGAGAGAGAGGTAAACGTAGGCATGTCGATTCTCCATTACAGCAATTGAAACTAAAAATGTTTCGCGATCATACATTTGAGTTGCTAGGTATTACATCATCAGAGCCAAGCAATATAAGAAACCGAGTTAATGGTAAGAACTTCATTACTGAAATTTGTAGTCTGAGAGTCATTACCAAATTATTTAGGTGAAAAGAAAGGAGTGTCACTAAGCCTTGGCTCAAAATGTGAAGATAAAACGTTTGACACACATTTCGTGTACGCGCAATGGGGACTTATTCGCCGATTTCCCCTGATGAAGAGTTTATAACAATCTTTTCTGCTACATAATGGAGTTTTAAGCGGGAGCGATATATCCTTGTGTTTAATTAATCCAAGGCGCCATGGTCAAGTTCCATCCCCTTTCACGAGGGTTGTCCGGGGGGACGGAAAACGGCATCAGCGTGTGTTTAAACAGCTTCGGGAGACGTACGTTTTAGGGAACCAACCATATACCGTGCCAATTTGATTGGCATTTTCGGGAAGGAACGTACTGGAAGACCGTGTGGTGCATTGGGAAAAACGCAAACATCGTCTCAAAATAGTCATTCCCCATCAAAAGTCTTAGTCGATAATTCAAAAATAACGGTGTGGAGACACAGCGCGTGTTGTCAGATTCGGATTATTTTGTTTTCCCGACACAACATGAAGGAAGAAAAATTATTATTTTGCGGCGTAGTATCGACTAGGACTATAGCGATAAATACAGTCTTGGTTTAGGTTTATAAAACAAGTCGTTTGTCGCGAGTCAAATGTTTTTTGCTCGAAATGTCTTTATTTCTTGCAATAGAAAACGACCCCTACAATGAGTCCGATTCCGATTAAAACTCCAATGATGACGCCGACGATCATCCCGGTTTTGGAGGCCTTGTTACTTTTATCTTGAATCCAAGGTGGGGCGCTGTAGCCAATGTGTCCGGACGCGATGTTGGAGACGGATGCCTTGTTCCCCGCCTTATCGACGCTCCTCAGAGCGAAATACAAATCTATCTCTCCTCTCGTTAAATCCCACTCCAAAGGCGTATCCAAAGTCGCCCATTGAAGACTTCCGGCTTCCACCATCACCATTTCAGTGGACAACTGGACCTCTTGGTCGAAGTTCATGAAAAGTTTCTCTCCAAACAGGGATCCGCGGATTTCCACCGACGTGGCTAAAATAGTTCAAGAGATATTTTTGCGTCTCAAAGATTAAAAACAAATAGACCGATTTACCAATTGATTGTGGGGAAACAAATCAATACAAGGCTACCACAATATTTTCATCTTTAAATTCCCTGGCTTTTCCCTAACCTTTTTTAAAGATTTACCCAACCATTAAGCTAAAATTTATTTGACAACTCGCGTAGAAAATCAGAAGAATAAAATTAAAAACAACTTTAGGCGAAATATTTAAAACATGGAAAAATGGAAAGGAGAAGGGGCGTGGTTTTTCTACCGGGGATCACGAGGCAAACATTATCGCGAATAATTACCTTTTCCCTCGTCCAAGTCATCGCCGGCCGCGGTCCAAACCAGCGTGACTGTCCTCAACGTTTGTTCTTCGCCTGTTATATTCGAATGGACGACCGTGATAGGTTCCGAGATGGATTCCACTCTGAGATCGGTCACCCTATTGGGCGCGGTAATATCTCGATGGTCGTTGACGTAATTAGACAGTTGGAAGTTTCCCAAATCTACGTTACGGGAGAAATCGCCCGTTGGTTCGCTGGTGGATTGCGGTTCGGGAATGGGTCCTTCCACTTGACGGAATGTGTCCATCGAAAAATTTGCTTGAGATGCTCCTAAAAAACCCCAAAGCTTAATTCTACGAACTCGTATATTTATGTTCCGTAAGTGTGTCGGTTATTTGTTCACAAATTAGGTAAGGGCAAAAATCGACTACCCCTCCCCTTAGTAACCAAAAGTATAATAGCACCACGAATACACTTACTTTTACCACAAATCAATAATGTATCTCTTAGTTAACCATCCACAAAATGAAACAAAACTTAGCAGGCTCGAGGAGAATTCTATTTGGAGCGAATTTACCGCCGTATTACATGGACACTGCGTAGGAATATTTACTAATTGATATATTATTTTTCTGATGTAGCTTTAGACACGATAATTGAGGTTCCGGTATATAATTATGATGCGTAACGTATCATATTTCAGCACCCTCGCCCTCCGCTTGTAACGTTTAGTAATGCTTTTAAAAATTCCCCTCCCCCTTAATGCGTTACGTAATTTGTAACTATGCCTGGTTATTACGTTTTGACAACAATTGTATTATTCCTTTTGGTAGTCTTGACAACGCCTATTTTTAAAACGTAAAAGACGAGTCGTTTGCTTATTGAGGACCTTTCGTTCGATCACGCCACTAGCGGCGAAAGTTTCTTCTTATACCAACAAATAAGGGAAACAAAGGCCTGGAACAAAGCCTGACGCCAGCGCTGTGGTGGCAGCATTGGGAAACGTGTCTATTCAAACTAAACTTCGTGATAAATCTTCGAAAGCTCACGTGACCAAAGATGTATATGAAATAATCTCTATGTTGAGACAATTTTTAGCTTAGCTCGCTTCCCACTACTTAACCCCGAAATTGACTCCTCCCCTTATTGTGTCAAACAAATCGGCCCATTATATGATTGGTTTCCGAAAATGACGTCGTCGGTGACCTGATTGCGGGGCTATGGTGCCCGCGGTCAAAACGAATATAGATATTATCTCTAACTTCTAAGTTTAAATAAATACATTCTTCCATGAAGCAATAGTAGATATATTTCAAATCCCCGCTACCGGAGGATGGTGCGGGTTTAACATTGAGCGCGCAATTGAATAGCTTGGTACCTTTGGTTCGGTCACTCTTGGGTATCGAAGGCGCTCTCGACACTTGACCATAATTAGCTCCCGACGTTTTAATTCTGGCTTTGCCATCGTTGACGACTGTGGCCACGGCGGCGTACCTTCCATTGGCAACGAATCCCTTGAAGAAGCTCGAGTAGATGCCGTCATCTTGGATGGCATCGGCTCCTATTCGTGCGAATACAGATACGTTCAATCCGTGGCACGAAGATTACCGTGTTCGGCTCGCTTACCGGCACCGTTGTCTCTGAGGGGTATCTCGACGCTTTTACCGTCTGGTCGGACGATCGTGGCTTTAACGGTGGCGTTTATCACGACGTTGTAACCTTTCGTGACCCTGGCCAAAACCTTGACGTAAGCCGGGTACGAGAACTCCACCTTGTCGAACCACGACGATGCTCGGATCGGCTGATCGCGCGGGTCGCGAACTTCCGAAGTGAGACTAACGGAGATGCTAGACGTGACGCTGGAGTTGTAAAATACAATCCATTGTCCAGACTACAAATTTTCAAAAGAGTTTTTAAAAACATCCATTCCTACAATCATAAGTAACGAAATATAAGTATGACATTTCCTATTGTTTTAATGATTAGCCATTTCAGTTCAGTAGAACAGCGGTTCCCAATTTGTTTCGCTATGGAACCATAAATTATCCATTAAAATAATAAACAAAAAAACACGTTCATATTGCGTAAGTAAAAGTAGCTATATTTATTTTCATTAAAATATAAAAAGGCCGACCAGTTTCGACACAACCTTATAACATTTTATTTTACTAAATTATCCACCTAATTCTATCGGAACCACAACTCATTTTTTAACTTATCTTAAAAGACTCTTGACACAAACAAAGATGGCCACGCTGCGAATTCTCGGAACCCCTGTGACCCTTCCACGGAACCCTGGGGTTCCGTTGAACACCTTTTGGGAACCGCTGCAGTAGAAAAACAGGAAGTTTGTGAGCAGTTTTTGATAATTGTCATACTTACTATTTCATGTTACCTACATATATGTTATTATAATACCTCGGTATATTTTACCACGGCCAACTTTGATCTCTCGCGCTATAGCGGGCAACCCATTCGCGGAAATTCCGCGAACAAGGATTTTCCCTCTATACACTGTGGGAGTTCAGCGCCACGCTCGTTTTTACATTGGCTTCAATGCAAAAACTATTATAAAAATAATATTCCGCTAGGGGCGCTCAAACCATACAGATATTTGTTCATAGGTTAACATAGAAACTTCAACGAATGGGTTGGCCGCTGTAGCGCGAACAGCGCGTGATCAAAGCTGGCCGTGATTTTACCGATAATGTATTGAGGTTAAGGGATAATACGAAAAAATGACCTCCGCTTCTTCAAAAGTAAATTTCTTTCGAAGCGTCACAAACAAATCCTCGTTAAATTCGGAAGACTTGTCGAAATACATTTTGGCGCTCGGAGACTGCAGAGTTATGTGGACATTGGCCAGCTTCGAGCTTCTAAAGGTGAAGACGGTGTTTTTGCCGAGCTCCTTGTCCAGGCTCAGTTCTTGGAGCACTACCTTGCCCGCTGTTAAATTGGTAGTATCTTGGACAATCTGCGTTATTTAAGAGAATTAATAAAGGTCTCGCTAGTCAAATACGTAGTTCATGCTATCGCGACTGGACATACAACCCGTGTCTCTTTGGTTTTTCTTTATACTGCCAAAGCTGAGTATTTTCTCTTTAAAGGTCGGGTAGCATGCCAGTGTTTAGGGAGGTGAGACAGTAGGGGAACCTTTTATTGAGCGCCTATTAAAGGGAATATAACCTTGAACGCGTTAGTAGAATTTTCTGACATTTTTATTTCCCGAAGACTCCGAAATATAGTAATAATAATAATAATAATAAGCTAGGCGTATTCCTAAGACACTACCGTAGGCTCTTGGATTAATAATAAAAGCAAACGCTTTAATTATTAATCCAAGGTAGGCCCAAGTGATTCATTTTCAAAATCTCAATTTCTACCATCAGTAGAACATACATACATTTCAGTAGAATTTTGAGGATTTTAAAAGTTAAAATCAATTTTTTTTGGCATACTTGGTGTGTTGTAAGTCGGAAAATATTCCGGAAAATGACCGAGGGCTTTTGTCTAGAACATTTTCCGTATTTTTCCGGAAAAAAATAAAACGTTTTCATTCCATGATTAGTTTAATACATTGTTTGCAAATTTAAATTTCGAATCTGAAAGTAAAACTAAACCTTTAGACTAGTTTAAATTGATTAACAATGTAACACTAATACACTATGAATGTTTTGTCGTATGTTTACTGATATTAGACATTATATATCGATAAAAAGTTAAAAAACATTAAAAACCCTTTTAAGTAGTTTATCTTTCAATTTTTTATTTTTCCGATTTGTGCAAATGTGAAAATCTAGAAGAGGAAATATTGACGTTGATTGAAAGGACAGAGGTTATATTCCCTTTAAAGGCTCACAGAATTGTTTTAATTTCGGAAATAGGGCTTGAAAAATGGCAAGTTACGATTAGTGGGATTCGCTTGCACGAGGTATAGAGGAGGAGCTAATTCCGTGGTTATTTAAGACTTGGCATTTAGCTTTACCGTCAATGGTTGTAGCTCAACGTCAGTTTGTGAAGAAATAGAAGACTGGAAAGCGGTGTCCAAACCGGCGACTTCCTCCACCGTGTCCGGGAAATAGAAACTTCTTCCGCCGGTGGCCGTGGCCAGACTCTCCAAATCCGAAGCGGCTTTCCCGCCGATGGCGATGGTGTTAATAATCACCTTGGCTTTTAGAACGTCTGGTCGAACACGGGCTATTTTAGGAACAATGTTCTCTTCACCGTCCGAAATAAGAATGATGGTGGCGCCTTCAGTTTTACCACCGTTAGCCTTCAAAGCCTTAATCGGAGAATTAGTGTTAGTCTACATAGTTTGTGGGGAAAATATAATTGAAAAGGGAAACGCCAAGGTTTTCCAAATATCGGGTTATTTCAAATTTGAACAAGATCCCGGTAGATTAATTTGAAAAGTCACCGAAAGTCTGCAGTGGGTGAAACTATTCCTTCCCCTATCACTCGAATATTAACTCTAAAATCAGCGCCATTTTATTTTAATACGCGTATCTACAAGCAGAGTCACTCCGCGGAAATTGCAAAAACAAATTTATTTAGGTTTTTACAATAGACCAATTATATAGGTATACAGGGTGTTTCAAAAGGTTATGCAAAATTTTGTAGGGTGTGAGCTGAGAAGTATGCCTGTTTTTTCCCCATTTCCCTACGATGAGTTAAAAGAGCGCCAGAGAGCTTCAAAGTGTGGCTGAAACAAGCGCAAAACAAGCAAAGGGGACTTTAAATACTGTTTAAGTTACCTTTTTACGCTGGTTACCTCGATTTATTTACATAGTCCTTTTTTACCTATCACACCTTAATGTTCGCATTTCACTGCACGAGCTCCTTAACGCGGCAGCCGTGTCGCCGTGGTGACAGACGGGGTTCAAAGAACACGAGTCATGGTGTTAACAGGTTTTTTTCTACCAGTGGTAATACCTCGGGGAACCCTGGGTTCCAAGGTTTCGTAGTTTTTGGACTAAATAGTTAACGCTTGGCTATTTCCCTTTAAACCAAGAATGTATTGAGGTTAATAGAGAATATGAAGCAGCAACTACAGCCTCTGCTTTGACAACTATCGGGAGAAATTCTCCGTCTACACCCGGAGAGAGTGTCTTCCCCTTTTTACCGAGAGAACAGGGAAAGGTTAGGCGAGGAAAGGCTGAGGGGCGTGGTTTTCTTCGGGGGATCACGAGGCAAATAGGCAACTGCTCACGTATTCTCTGTTCACCCAAATACAGACTCACGTAAGCTGAAACTCAGTTACTGCGAGGGCTTGCTGCAATCCACTGCCGATGGACGTTCCTCCGCCGTTCGCTCTCTTGGGAACCTTCGTCACTAGGTATTCCCTGACAGTGGCGTTGGTTATTTTGGTCATATTTACTGTAATTCTGGCTGTTGGCCCGAATTCCACCATGGCCAATGAAACTTGCCAAGGAATGGTGTCTTTGACGAAGCGACTGGCGGCTCTATTCAATTTTCCGATTCTGTCGATGCCGTCAGTCGTCATACTGTTCGAGACGTCCATGACTAAAACGGTCCTTCTGGCTTCATTTCCGGCGAAACGCACCACGTTGAAAGTGGGTTTGGTATTAACAATAGGCGTTACGGCGCTAGAAAGAATTCAATTGCTTTAATACACGAAGGTAAATTAATTATTCGTGGTACCACGGACTGTAAATTTTAGAGGACCGGTATTCCCGAGGTATTTTACGCCCCGTTCACCGATCAGGCTGACGGGAGTCGCTCAAGGTCATAAAAAAAAACTAAAGCGCGTGTCTTTCGGTCGGCCAGATTTCCAGATAACATGCGGGGGGGGGGTCTATCTCTATGCGTGGTACAAATGACCTTGATGGACTCTCTCTCTCTAGTTCGAAGTGATTGATGCTCGGGGAAACCAAAATTCTACAGGAGAAGGCTACGCTTTACTCGTCCTCTAAAATTTACAGTCCATGGTGGTACGAATAGCTTTGCGGTTCCGACAATTCCGAAAGTTTACACGCGATATTATCTAATCCCTATTTTCCAGCCAGCTCACTCGGAAGAGTCGGAACGATCTAGTTTAAATTGTTCTCGCTTCTAAAGCCCAGTTCACACTATACAATTAATTGGGCCACTTAATTGAAACCTACTAATTGTAAGCAAGAAAATTGTACAGTGTGAACAGAAAAATTTGGAACAATGGTTACAATTTTTCTGTTCACACTATTCAATTTTCTTGCTTACAATTAGTTGGTTTCAATTAAGTGGCCCAATTAATTGTATAGTGTGAACTGGGCTTAATTCCTTATTAGCGGTCTAAAGATCCAATGCACTGTTTTAAGCTCGCAAAGTGGTCTTAGTGCAAAAATATTGAGTTGACTCTTAGGCCCAGTTCATACTATACAATTAATTGGGCCACTTAAATGTATCTAACTAATTTTAATGAAGAAAATTGCATAGTGTGAACAGAAATAATTGGTATCATTGTTGCAATATTTCTGTTCACACTAGGCAATTTTCTTCATTACAATTAGTTGGATACATTTAAGTGGCCCAATTAATTGTATAGTGGGAACTGGGCTTAAGATAACAAATAGTTGATTTTATAAAATGTCTTTACGCTTGCCCAACTTGTTGAAATGTTGCCCTGGAATAGTTCAGCCAATGCCTAAGAATGAGTTCATAAACTCTTTAGTGGGAGAGAAAACGGATCCACAGCTGAAGCGGGGAGGCAACATTTCAACAAGATGGCCAAGGTTATTTTATAAAAAGAACTATTGGTCCAAGTTTGCGAGTCCAAAAATATTGAGGCGAAGCTAATAAAAAATACTGAGAAAAGTGAAAAAAGCACGTCGAGAAACCTTCCCAACTAATGAATGTAGAAATAGCTGACGACTTTTGTATATACATGTTTCTAGGCTTCTAGCCAGTTTCTAGCCTAAAACCTTTCGCTGTTGTACGGAGAAAATTTTCAATGAGCAGACAACGTTTCCACATTCAATTTTAAAACTCGTTCAGTAAGCCGCGATCATTGTGACCAAAATTTAAACTATACACGCAGCCTATAAGAATAGCTAAGCTTACGCTACACTATTCATAATTTAAAAAATGCTATTGAAAGGCGCCATTTTTATTGCGTATCACCTCTTTTTCATATCCGGATGCATTTTGATGACTTCCCAAGCACTCTTGTACTGACAGAAGGCGTTCTGTTTAGTCGGGGCTCTCCAGTTGTGCTTCTTTTTTGCCGACACATCACCGTCTTCGCAATAGCCTCCCATCTGAAAGTGTCAAAATTACTTATAAGCGCTCGATACGTCGACGAGCGTAATCAATAATGTATTCGTTTTAACAGACAATATGGGCTCGCTGCTATAATTTCAGTTTTCATGATTCGCGGAATAGCCAGATTCAACAATTCACGAAAATGCCAAAACACGACGTCTGCGATGTTTAGTTCCATCACCTGAAAGCGAAATCCACGTATCTTTTTAAGATTTTTGTATAATTAATTTTTAATGTCTGACTGTGTTTCCAATAGGATATTGATTTAGTATTTTAGTACTTTTTGGCACGATTTTACTTTTTTATTTGACACATTTTCACATTCTTCTTTTCCAATGTCCAAATCCCAATTTTTCAACGTTCCCGAAATCAATGAAAATTTTCAGATACACAATTTTAAAAAATTAAATAAAATTATAAAACCGTATATCGTCCGCCTCGACCGCCTACATCTAGAGAAAGCGATTTATAGAGCAAAGAATATAAAGCCCCAGGAATGGAAGGTGTAGCTCCGTCTAGTGGAACTTTTGCGCCTCTCGTTTTTAAAGAGAGGCCGGGTTGCGTAACCGTTTCCGGTTACTCTGATTTGCTTTGTCGGAAGTTTCTAGCGCAACCAAAACACGCGGCGAATAATATCAATCCTTCCATTCCTGGGGCTTTATATTCTTTGTCTAGAGTGCAGAAGCCGAGAGAATGGGGAATAAATTCAGGCACATCTCTACGATTGAACTGGATAGGGCTAAGCCCTAGGGCGCCGTGTTCCGGAGGGTCGCCGTCTGTCCCTTTACATATATTTTTAACTTAACTGTAAAGTATTCAATAAGAAGGGAACCAGGTGCTGTTCAAATATTCTCTGTTCATCCGAATACATTCCTTATGTAATTTACGTCAACTTACGGAAGGCAAAAACGGCATGTACATGAGAGAAGCTTCCAGACTTTGACCGCCGGGCGCCATGTCTGGCACGAAGAGGCATTCGTCTCCGACAGATCCGCCTTCGTAAATGACGCAAGGGTCGCCATTTTCCTGCTCAATCCAACCCTTGATGTCCTTAATACAGCTTGTCGGGAATATCTGAAATTTGCGTTATATTCAAAACACCAATAAGCCATAACCAACGTGCCATCTAAGAGCAACAAACACAAGGAGAACGCAGCTAGCCTTTAAACACAGTGTTGTGTACAAATTTAATTGGACGAGCCTTTACGCTGAACGTTTCACGGAAAGGGGGAAGACAATTTCCGAATTTTCCCCTTCAGATGGCAGCAGGCGCTAAAGCGTCTAACCAATGAAAAATGTACGCAAGAAAATGCACGACTTTTGACGGTTTGCGTTCTCCTTGTGTGGGGTTCTGAGTTTGTTGCTCCTAGGTGCCATCTACTATCCGAAAAGAGAAATGCGTTGTAACAGAAGTAGCTTTTAGAGAAGAGCATTCAAGTAAAATGACAATTATAATAAATGATCACGGAACTGAAGTTTAGTTCAACACAGTGCCCCCTGGTGTCTAAATATGTCTAAGGTGAAATATACTACTACCAAGGACAATAAAATACTACTCAGTTCGGGGGAGTAATAAAGACGGAAAATTTGCATGTTTTCTCGGTTTGAGGATAAAACTACCTCAAGTCATTTTTACGTCCTAGATGGATACTTCTCTCGTGCGAGTTATCTTATTGTTCGCAATTTTTTATCTCATAGCTATAAAGCTTAAAGGCCCATTTTCATGCTCGCTGGTAGCGGATAACAATCGTCAAAATTCGCATCCGCCACTCGCAAGCGTGAAAATTAATCTAAAATATCTGTTTGAAACAGATCGACGCGGAAAGTGAAAAAGTGTGTAGCGGAAGCGGATTTTGTCGATTTTTACCCGCTACCAGCGAGCATGAAAATGGGGCTTAAGGGATTATCCTTTAGCCTGCTCCAAAACTGCCCGCAACTTCCAATCGGATCGAGTAAATTTTAAGCGTGACGTCATCATTAACGTGAGAGTGATAACTCAATGAGTCACGCATCAGCCTTCGGAGTACTCCGGGAACAATCGGAGCAACCCAAAGAAAAACGCAATTTAATAGTGTCTGCTATCGAAAAACCAACGTAGATAGCGCCATAATAGCTGATGTAGCGTAAAGCAAGTTACGAAATGTGCATTATTAGAACGTACCCTGCCATTATCTTGATAAAACAGTGGAAACCGTCGGTTGCCTGCAATACCGTACTCGTCGAAAACTCCGAATCGAAAATGACTGAATTCGTGGACGAGTTGTCGTTCTGGAAATAATCATCTTAAGTCGAAACCTTCAAAAGGGTACAAACGCCGCGACGGTGACCGTCGACCCAAAAAAAAACTAAGGTCAAATTTCTGAATATTTTTGGCCAAGCTTTTAAGAACAAGCGACACCTTTTAAAGAAATGTGGCAAACAGAATTACATAACTTTGGGATTTTTAAGGTTTTATTTGAACCGTCGAATCCCTATTATATAATCAAGCCGGGTATTATGCCCAATTCCGGTTTAACTACCCCAAATGGAGGGTTGTACGTTTAGAACGACAATTTTAGTACTCGGAAATTTTGCGGGATGGCTGTCCTGGAATTTTTTTTATTTGTCTGTGGGATTGTTTACAGACTTGGAAATCATGATATTTTTAACGGGGTCTTGCGGGCTCCGAACCCTTTAATTAAATTTATTTTTAATGAGGGCCACTGTCCAAGGGGGGGGGCTAAATGGGGAAAATTTTAAAAATAGGCAGGGAAAAAACGAAAATAAAAATTAGTTACGTTACTTACGCCAACATTTATTGACTTTATAACGTTAACTTTAACGCTAGATTTCGTTCTCGACTATAGCAGGAAAACAGCGTTTCAGAAACGGCGATACAAATATTTTACAGAAATTTCCGTGAAATTTTATTTAATATTTTTATTTCATTTGGGGGCCCTGCTGGCCCGCAACCCCTGTTCGGATGATTTATTTTAAGGGCCCCTCGATTATTTTTAAGAGCCATTGACCCTAGGACTCCTGCTATTTCCAAGTCTGCTAGTTTATCTCTCAAAGTTGGCAGAATGACTACCAGGCTCTTTTGCGTCGAATGTGTAAGCTACGTAATCAGGTCAATAATATTTTCATGTGACAACGTGGCCCAATCATGGACATTCTAATTAAAGGTGCTAAATGAATAAAAGTCGCAAATGAGTTGGGCCTAAGGTGGTGCTTTGGGTATTAGCCTAGATGATTACTATTCATGTCCGTGGGTCAGCCTCAGGATAAACGTACCAACATCCCCGTACACTTCATAGGTCCATCCGTCCATTTCCGTGACGAATTTGGGAGTGAAATGGATGTATTCTCCTTGGTCGCCGCATTCTCCCGGCTGAAGGGTGTAGGGCGCGTCTCCGAATTCGGGATTGGCCTCCGCGATACGAACGTGAGACTGCGAAAAATAGTCCGTAAAGACGGACGATTGTCCGTAATCTTCTTTCCACGTTTCCGGAATGACGATTGTCACACTTTGGAAGTACAAACGGTGACCCGTCACGTTGTACAAGAATGCGGATCCTTTCGTGAACATTTCCTTTAAAAGCAGAAGTGTTATTATAAATATCTCTCTATAATGCTAATGTGATTCTCTTGACGCTGAGTTTTCAAAATTATTTTTGGCAAAAAAATAGCGCAGGTTGAAATAGTGATTTCATAAGACTATTCGCGACCGAAAGCTATTGTCACGCCCTCTTTTGGTTGATGAAGAAAACTAGATAGTTAGTTTATTAGCAGACGCTATTGGCGTTTGGCAACCAGTAGCTTAAGTTCTTATGGTTAGTGATTACAAACACTAGAGAGTTATGACGGATGAAATTAAGCTGCACATTTGCATTTTTTAAAGATTTTACACTGTTTTATGTTTCCAAAACGATAACAGAGAACAATTTATGACGCCCTGATTTAGACATTTTACTCTAATTTGATAACCTTACACTCGTTTTGATCGCGAAATACACCGATAAAATAAGGTTTGTAAATAAGGAAACATTCCTGCGCCTAGGAACAACAAACACAAGGAGAACGCAGTGTTGTGTACAAATTTCATTGGACGAACCTTTACGCTGAACGTTTTACGGAAAGGGGGAAGACAATTTCCAAATTTTCCCCTTCCGACGGCAGCAGGCGCTAAAGCGTCTAGCCAATGAAAACTGTACGCAAGAAAATGCACGACTTTTGACGGTTTGCGTTCTCCTTGTGTGGGGTGCTGTGTTTGTTGCTCCTAGCCTGCACAATTTAAAGGAAAAGTTCAGGTTGGGTAAGATTTGGATTTATTTGAAAGATCATGTTTAAATAAACTCAAAAATATCAGTCGTAAAATTGTATTGTATTTTAATGATGATAAATTAATTTTTAAACGAGCCAAATTTACCTGCCAAACGATCCGCCATTTTGTTTCGCGGTGACGTTTTAGGACTTTAATCACGCGCTGTTCGCGCTGTAACAGCGCTCTGTTCCCTGCGCTTGCGAAAGAAAATGGCAGCTCGCTTGTCGGGTAAATTTCGCTCGTTTAAAAATGAATTTCTCGTCATTAAAAAAATACAATTTTACGACTGATATTTCTGAGTTTATTTAAACATGATCTTTCAAATAGACCCAAGTTTTACCCAACCTGGACTTTTCCTTTATATATATGTAAAAAAAATTAAGGAGTTGTAGAGGGTGAGTTGAGAAGTATGCCTGTTTTTTCCCCCATTTTCCTAGGATGAGTTAAAAGAGCGCCAGAGAGCTTGAAAGTGTGACCTACTAGCCCCTGGAAGCGCAAAACCAAGCAGCAGGGAAATGCAATTGGGACTATTCAAAGAATATACATATTCTTTGGGCTATTGCTATAACCACAATGAAGTAATAGTAGTCTTGTACCACGACAGCATTAGAGATGGTGACAAGTAATTATAAATGTTTTAAAACTAGCCTCAGCGGGACTCGATCCCCGGCGAGCTAGAAAATTTACGCTCACGGCCAACGAGAGATAATTTATTTTATTTTGAAACTCCGTATGATCTCAGCGGGTTTCCTCTTATCTCCGTTGATTTCTCAATGTGCTTTAGAGGGCAGCGTTGCCAGACGTACGATAGTTATCGTCCCTGTCGATAATATTGAACTGATTTTTCGGCCCTACAATAGCTGGACACGTAAGGTGCAAGGACAATCAATATATATAAGTACGGCCCTGGCGATGGCTCGCGGGTTAGTTGCGGTGGTATAGGTCGCCATTTCTACCTGATTTCCAAAACCAGGTATTTTCAAAAATTCAGTTTACGTAAAAAATTATGTCAATTACTCAATAGGTGTTTCTATAAAATAAAACAATTTGATCCTATACTGTACAGCCCTCTGGCGTGATGGCAGGCCCGGACTGGCCCGGGCGGCTAACTGGCGATCGCCGGTCACATCGGGGCCAACTCCAATTGGGGGCCAAAGAGGAAATATTTAGCATTAATGGGAAATGGGCCCCATACGATTGCATAGCTGGTGGGGCCAACTACTAGCCAGTCCGGCCCTGCGTGATGGGCACCGCCTTTTGCCAGAATAAAATACTTTAGAACTTTAGAACTTTGGAACCTTGATTTCTCAGTGACCACTGAGGCGACAAATATGAACGATACGTCCATTAATATGGCATGAAAAACTCTCAGAGGCGTGAATTCCGATTGAGCCCTCAGAACCCGTAATTAAATTTGGACCCTTGATTTCTCGGCGAGCGCCGAGTTCACAAATATAAACGATACGTCCATTTATGAGTAATTAAATTTTATCTCGATGGTGATTCGCGTTGGGGCCCTCGGGTGCCCTTAAATTTGGGAAATTGATTTCTTGGAAACCACTGAGACCACATATGTAAGTGATACGTCGATTCATGAGGTATAAAATTTTATCTCGATAGCGATGCCCATTGGGGCCAATACATTTGGCCGGTGTGGAACTAATAATAAGGCTGGGCCGACTTGTTAGTATTAATATTATTATTATTATTAATCGGAGAAGTAGAAGCGAAAGTTATTTTCAGCCATGATGCGGTTTGTCTCGAAACTGCCTCGAGTCTGCGAAGGCGTACTTCTTACGTCCCAGATGGATGCTTGTGATGGGCATTGTTTCAAAATGCATTCTCACCTCTCAAGCCGCTCATGATAAGCGGACGTGTTTGTCTCTCAGGCTCTTCTCAAGAGTGGTTCGCATAGCCACTCATATCAAACGTGTTTACTTATGACTCACCTCTTCTCTAGTTTAATTTTCTAAGGAAATTGCGTGCTTGAGGAAATAAGGAACACTTCACCTGTAATTTGTTTACAGAACTTAGTGCTTTTGCTAAGCCTTAATACGTAAAAAAAAGCTACTGGTTTTAATTAAACACTTGTAGCATAAGGTACCGGTTAAAAGTTTCCATTATTTCAACAAGCACTATATAAACAGTAACTTTCAGGTCCTGGCTCTCTGAAATATTACTTCCTGGCGATTTCCTTGAAGATGTTTTATTGAAGCGTTTATTGCAGCTAAAACTCTCGCGCTCAGCTCAACGAAAATATATTCAAAAAGCTCAACAAACATACATGTAGAGTAATAATTACAGTTCCTTAAAAGTATACTTATAACTTTCGGCAACAAAGTTGAAACTCCCAAAATAATATAAAATTCTTAAAAATTAACGTAAAGCTTTAGATTGTTTAGCCCATAAATCTCGCTTTTTTAGGCTTCTCTCAGTTTGTACAGAGTTCTAAGAATAATTATTTCCGGCTCATTCTGACTGCAAACGGTCCTTCACCGCGCTTCGGTCGCTAGATATTTATATTATATTAAAAAAAATACGCAACATACCTTGAGGTTATCGACTAATTTCTTATTTTCGGGGATATTTCTGTGAATCGCCACCACCAATCCACCGTATCCACCTTTTTCAATGGTAATTTCGAACGAGTTGACGAAAATGACGCAAAACGCCACCGAAAAAGCCACCGAAAACACCTTCATTTTTGCAGCGAGAAGTAGACCTCAATGTTTTGGAAAAGCAGGTTTTACTTTATAACTGTGCTGAAAATGGTTGCAAAACTGATCCGACTTTCGGAAAGTACAAAATATACCTTTATAATTTTTTTAGAGCAAGAAAACAGCTTACTGTCCAATGGGAACTGCGAGCAAATTGTGCGCTCTAATCCGGACTTCAACTTCAATAAATAATAAAAATGATACAAGTGGTACGATAAGATAAAATACCTATCTATTGTCTCACAAAAATCTACCGAAATTCGTCAGTGTTTCAAATTAATGGCTTTTCTGGATACGAAATTAGCTTATCGAGTACTGCTAAAATGTCGACAAGTTTCGATTACGACCGTTAACATAAGCTAATTATTAATATTACATATTTTCAAACAAGCCGCTTTCAATTTTGATGGTCAGTTTTTTCTCGTAAAGTCATTCTATGTGGCAAATACCAGAAGTAATAAAACCACCTCACATCTCGCGAACTGTCATACGTCACAATTTCTGATAAGGTTATAGGTATGTGTGCTTAAAAGACCCCCATTTCTCGATGATCTCACGCGTTTAACTTTTATCTTCGTTAAAATGTTTCACCCTTGGTGTCAATCATTTGCTATCAAAAGATATGTTAATTCCCGTACTCGGAAATGTGTCAATAATTGTTTGAAATTGAAAGACGAAATAAGGAGATTACCGACATTATACTGATAACCTTAGTTAATTTTAATTTTATTTAAAACTAGCTTGGTAGCCCTTCCTTCGTCCGTATCCCTGGCTATTTAAGTTGATCCGTAGAATTCTTATATTCAGGCTGGGACAAAAAACATAAATAGCTTACTTTTGTTCATTGAGAACATTGTGCCAATTTGGGAGCCCTACGGCAAAGTGTGTTTATGACTATAGCGAGACAAACAGATACGAAGTTCCGTAAATTTATATTATATATTTCATATACGATATATACAATGTATATTCAATTATTTATACACAGATTGTCCGCGGTCAAAAATATGTTTATTATCAATAATAAGGGTCATAGTTGTAGTAATAGTAGTCATCATAGTTCAATGATTTATCAACGCCCTTGTTAGAGCTCTCTTCTTTGCTGGCATCATTAACTTCATCGCTATTATCACTGCCATAGTACCAATTCCAAAACTCTTCTTCACTGCCACTTCCATTATCGTTATTATTTTTGTCGCTTTCCTCAGAGTCATTGGTCTGCTCATCAGAGTCAAAAAGCCATCTCCATGGATCTTCATCGCTGTCATTGGTCTCCTCATTAGAATCAGTAAACCATCCCCATGGATCTTCATCGCTGTCATTGGTCTCCTCATCAGAGTCAAAAAGCCATCTCCATGGATCTTCATCGCTGTCATTGGTCTCCTCATTAGAATCAGTAAACCATCCCCATGGATCTTCATCGCTGTCATTGGTCTCCTCATTAGAATCAGTAAACCATCCCCATGGGTCTTCATCGCTGTCATTGGTCTCCTCATCAGAGTCAATAAGCCATCCCCATGGATTTTCATCGCTGTCATTGGTCTCCTCATTAGAATCAGTAAACCATCCCCATGGATTTTCATCGCTGTCATTGGTCTCCTCATCAGAGTCAATAAGCCATCCCCATGGATTTTCATCGCTGTCATTGGTCTCCTCATCAGAATCAGTAAACCATCCCCATGGGTCTTCATCGCTGTCATTGGTCTCCTCGTCAGAATCAGTAAACCATCCCCATGGGTCTTCATCGCTGTCATTGGTCTCCTCATCAGAATCAGTAAACCATCCCCATGGGTTTTCATCGCTGCCATTTTTCTCCTCATCAGAATCAGTAAACCATCCCCATGGGTCTTCATCGCTGTCATTGGTCTCCTCATCAGAATCAGTAATCCACTTCCATGGAGCTCCATTGCTGTCATCAGGTCGAGGAGGATTTTGAAAGCTGTCATCTTCAAAGTTTTTCCTACCTAAATTTGACAATTAATAATAAGCTTATCACACAAGCATCTATCTCTTGGTGTTATTCGCTCGAGACCAGTACCTTAGCGCAGCGGTTCCCAATTTGTTTTTGCTATGGAACCCTAAATTATCCACCTAATTATGGCGGCACCCCAACTCATTTTGTTTACTCATCTTAAACTCTTGACACAAACAAAGATGGCCGCGCTGCGAATTCTCGGAACCCCTGCGACCCTTTTACGGAACCCCAGGGTTCCGCGGAACACCTTTTGGAAACCGCTGCCTTAGCGGACTCTCGTTAATGCTCGAAAATATGTTTCGGAAGAAACAATGAATTTGGTACGAAATACATCGTATAGAGATTTTCTAAAATTGTTCAGCCGTTATTCGCTGTATGCCTCCACAGTTTGTTAGGAAATTCTAGACCACGAAAATAGTTCTTTTTATAAACTAACGTGGCCTTCTTGTTGAAATGTAGCTCTTACGTCACAGTCTCTTACTTTCACAAGCGTACTAGCGCGAGCTACAGTCGCGAGGAATATAGGTTTTTTTTAGCGCGCGTGCAAATCGCTCGTGCGCAAAATATACTAACTAAGCTGTGTCTTGTGACGTAAGAGCAACATTTTAACAAGTTGGGCAAGAGCACTTTTTATTTTATAAAATCAACTATTGTAGTTTTTAACGCGTACAGGTCGTCCATGACATTAAGACGCCCATGGCGGTCACGTTATTATTTCGCCGGATCGTGTGCCGTTTCGCCTCGTGATCTGTGACGTTAATTTTATGTAACGTATACTTACGACGCTTCGAGCCAGCACCCAATAATATAGATAAGTAAAGGGAATATAACCTCAGGTATTTAGTTTGCAGCTCTGGCCGCTCTATTGCCTTGGCTTTAAAAATGTTTGGTGCCACTGTACAAGGAAAGTGGAGCAATTGAAGGGGTCTTCCGTAAAGATTGCTTTGCAGGTTATATTCCTTTTAATTTATTTTTTCCACTTAGGGGCGTAGGTACGGGGTAGCAAGGGAGAAATGCCCCCCAAAACTAATGTAATTGAACCCCCCAACTTTATACTCGGTTGAAAATTAAATTTCTGAAATAAAGGTAGAAGAGAGATGTGAGGGGTCGAAAATTGATTCAAAAAACGTAACTGAAACGTTATCAGAGTGTAACTTTGTAAATGCGACGAGCGGTGATCGAATTAAATATTTTAAATGGACTAAACCCGCCCCCCCCCCCCCCCCCACAGTTGAAAGTCCCATTAATAGAGCAAATATGAAACTATGGTCCTTAAGTTTCTTAAAGGGGAACGGCCAAGCTTTTCCAAATATGGCCTTCTTTCCGTATCAAAAGATTAACAAGACGTTCAATATAATAACACGTACCTTTTTTGTCTTGAAAAAATAGCTTTTGGCCCAAAAAGCTGAAACGAAAAATAACCCCAGGTGTTTGGGTTTCAATTTTCGCCGCCATCTTAGGGCTGCCGCCAGCGCCCCTAACCCCGTATGAGCGATTTGCGAACTATCCTAACTTTTAAAATCGCGCAATTTAGGCTTAAGTCTCTTATAACTGGAACGCGCCGCGCGTGCAAAACAAATTTTTTTGCGCCTTCAGCAGCGCGCGCTTTTACGTGGTTTTTCCGTCTCACCGACTTATCACCAGGTGTCGCGGGGGACGCGGGCTTTTCGATTTCCCGAAATCTCTTTATTTTATTAAAAATTAACCACTCAATATTTTTTGATGCGGTTTTCGCCATATATTTTAGTTTTTCATGGGCTATAGGGCCATCTAACTAGTTAAAGCTTGACCGTTCCCCTTTAAGAAGTAATGGTTTTGTATCAAAATAATCTTGAAACGCCGGGCTTAAACTGCTTTGCCCACCTCCAACTTCTCAAACGTTCCTACGCAACTGTTGCCACTATATAGTTAAACGTACTCGACGAGTTCCGGTTTTGTATAAATTGTTGCCAAATGTTCCAGAGTTGCATTGGGGTAACTGTGGCGTAAGGCAACCCATTCTCCCTGAGAGAAGAGCAGAAGCGGTACGTTTCCCAGCTCCTGTCCGGAACTCTCATGATTTTCCGTCCTTCTTTCGTCGAACACCAACATCGCTCCTGGCCCGTCAATTTCACAGGAGCGAAGCACTGAATAGACTCGTAGTCTCCATTACGTTCGCATCGAGGCCAATTTTCCGGACCTTCAAGGCAAAAAAATTCCATATTTAAAGCGAATCAACATTGTTCGATGATTACCGCTAGTTCGGTTTCTACTGCCGTTAAACTTAGACCACGTATATGCAACCAGGAGTTAAATGAATTACGTTAATATTAAATAAGTAAAACTAATATTACATGAGTAAAATTTATATTAAATGAGTAAATTTAATATTACATGAGTAAAATTTATATTAAATGAGTAAATTTAATATTAATTGCATCAAACTAATATTAAATTAGTAAAATAAATATTAAATGACTAAAATTTATATTAAATTAGTAAAATAAATATTAAATGACTAAAATTAATATTAAATTAGTAAAATTAATATTAAATTAGTAAAATTATTGTCAAATGAATAAAATTAATGTTAAATGAATAAAATTAATGTTAAATGAATAAAATTAATGTTAAATTTATAAAATTAATGTTAAATTTATAAAATTAATGTTAACTTTATAAAATTAATAAAATTAGCAATAAATTAATAAAATTAGCAATAAGTTAATAAATTAACAATAAATAAATAAAATTAACAATAAATAAAAAAAATTAACAATAAATAAAAAAAATTTATGAAATTAATAAAATTAACAATAAATGAATAAAATTAATATGAATATATAATAAAATTAATATGAATATAATAAAATTACTATGAATATTATAAAATTAACAATAAATTAATAAAATTAACAATAAATTAATAAAATTAACAATAAATTAATAAAATTAACAATAAATTAATAAAATTAACAATAAATTAATAAAATTAACAATTAATTAATTCAGTTTACAATAAATTAACAAAAAAGATTAAATTAATAATATTAATAAAAATTATATTAATTAATAATATTAATAAATTTTACAATAAATTAATAATATTAATAAATTTTACAATAAATTAATAATATTAATAAATTTTACAATAAATTAATAATATTAATAAATTTTATAATAAATTAATAATATTATTAGTTAAATTTATATTAATTAATAATATTAATAAAAATTAAGAAAATCTATATAATAATAATAAAAATTAATTTTATATAAATAAAATTTATAAAATATTACTGTGCTTTTTTCACACATATTCGGATCCACGAATGTATATATTTCCCACCTTATATAGATTCAAAGCCACGAGACAAGCGCCATGGATTACTCCGTCCATGCAAGCGCACACCCATCACGATTTCCCAAGAAACTTACGCTGCGTGCCACCAATTCTTCGTTTCCTCTCTTTATTACAAGTGCCCTTTACTTTCACGGGAGCCGTAAAGTTCCGCAAGTTGTCACAGAAATTAACGCTGCGACGGGTTCTCCCTTGAATTCTTCTCAGTTTTTGACCGTCCTCAGTGACGCACCAACACGAGCGTCGCCTTTGCCCTCGCTGCCTACTACTACGTAACAATGGCGGACACTGAACAGATACGTAATCGCCGTTCTTGAGACATTTCGGCTTACGGATTTCCGCTATCAACGACAAATTATACGTACAGTAATAACGTTCTAAGCTTTGAAATTACTACTAGCCACGTATATAAAATCTAAGGAAGTAAGTATTCATCTAACAAGGGAAGAACTTGGACTGTAAGTCTGGGATCCGAGAAAATGTTATGGAAACCTTTAGACCATGCCCCAGGAAGGTATCAGCCGGGTGGATTTATAAGCAGAGTCAAAAGGTCAAGTTTTATGACCTTTGGAAATTTTGACCTTGGTCGAGCCGGAAATTCCTTATGGGATTTTATATGCTAATTTCATGGGCACCCAAGGGTCCCCCATTTGCCAAATGTTCAAATTTTTTTAAATTATAATATATATCCCAGACTTACAGTCCAAGACCTTCCCTTGTAAGATAAAGAAATGAAACACGCACCTTCGAAGGGTTGAGACAGTTTTCCATAGGCGCTTCAGCTTACTGTTTACAGGGAACACTTAAGTGCTTGTTGAAATAATGGAAACTTTTCACCCGTAAGCAGAGCGTCGTATTTTTCCTAACCCTTAATATGTAAAAAAAAAAGCTACCTGATTAAAAGGAAACACTTTTTGCATACCGTACAGGTGAAAGGTCCATTATTTCAACAAGCACACTATATAAACAGTGACTTTGCAGGTCCTGGCTCTCGGAAATATCACTTGTTGTCCAATGTTTTATTTAAGCAAGATTTAGCGCCTATTGGAGTTATTTTCCGCGAAACCGCGGAATATTTAACAACATCGCGGTTCAAAATAAAATATAACAGGTCTAGTTCTCCACCTAACGATGTAAAATGAAGAAATTAAATTAATTACTAATAAATAAATAATATTTTCAGATAAAATAGTAAATCTTGTAATAACGGGTTCTCCCCCGGACTATATATAATCACGAAACTAATTTAAAAATCAGTGGAAGCCTGGGAAGGTACATATTTCAAGAGCAGTACAGGGAGATAAATACTTATGTCGTTAGAAATATACTATATAATTTTACAACTGTTATCCTTACCAGTTCCCTTGTTTTCCAGCTGTTTCCTCTCCTGTTGACAGGAGCCCTTTTTGACTGAGGAAAAAAATACTTATTTGTCTATTTCTAGAGCTGCGATATAAATGAGCGTTATTCCTATTTGCCGCAAGCAGCGGTTTTCTAAATTTTGTAGTCTTGTAAATGAAGATAATATAGAACTCCGTACCCTAAAACGTCGATGAGCTTTCCGGTGGACGGTTTTATAGCGAAACGATTACCCACTTCGACCTGCGAAACACCGGCTTCCATCGGTTGCTGTAAGATGCAATCTATAGTTGATTAATATAGTAACTATGGAGCTTAGGTTTTCGCAGCTCCGACAGGAAGTGTTTAAACGCTATTGACCAGAGAGAGAAGCAGTTATTTCGAATCTAGGGTACGAGCATATGTAACATAATTACTCGTAAGTATGCCACTAGCTCTATTTCTTCACTAACGGTTTGTTTCACAGATATTGCGTCATCCGTACCCTACGTAATATTTGACGTCATATTTGATGTCATATTTGACGTCATCGAATCTCAAATGCCGATTATGCCGTCGAACAATTAGCTCTACTTCGGATAAACCGACGGCCATTATTTTAATAAACAAACCGGTTTGAACAACCAAGGCTTAGGAGCTAAAATGAATTACAATATACTGTCAAGTGCTGTTAATGCAATTAATAAAGTTTTTCGGAGACTCAGGTTCTAAAATAAATTTGCATTGTCAAATAAAAGAAATAGGTTTATTGAAAAAAAATAGTTGAGCTTTTCTGAGGCATCTACAAGGTTGGAGTCTTTGCAGATTCTTTTGAGCCTAGGCCTAACTCTTCTAGGCTTGGTATGGGTTTTAAAAATGCTGGTGGAATATCCCACTTCGACTTATACTTGTTACATTTTCGGAAAGTGATCTCTGAACCGAACCGTATGGGTCATTTTCCCCAACCTTTTCTTTTTTTAAACTACTCATTATTTAACTTCATCCACACAAACCGAGCGAGTTTATAAATTTCAATAAAGCTACATTGGGCTGACTAAAGTTCCGACGCAATAAA